>NC_045637.1:77485248-77572748 GCF_009829145.1 Chiroxiphia lanceolata
GTGCTGAAGGCAGTGGAATTTCGGAAGATATCTATTGTCTTCCTGAACCGGTTTTTTCTGGAGGTGGGCTGAACTCCCCACACTTCACATGAAGGTGAACAGGAGCTTTGGAAATTTAGCTATGGCAATCAGGACTGAGGTAACACACAGGTGGTATCTGCATGTTTGTCCTTTCTTGATGCCCTGCTCTCACTACTGTGAGTGAGGGTGATCGCAAGTCCATTCTTGTAATAGTTGGACCGCTTTAATGGCATGTGACAGTGTATGCTAAAAGAAATGCTTAGAATGTATAAGCACATAAGAAAACTAATTGAGTGGACAAATCTTTACTGACAAAAGAGACAGTAAGAGTTTAACTCCAGGGAATTTTTCAATACAGAAGTACAATTTGAAGTATAAAACTTCAAAATAATAATCTTTTTCACAAACAGTACAAATATATGCTGCCCAGTGTTCAGGGACTCATGTCCATCAGATCAGTCAAGTCTTCAGATGGAAAATCTGAAATGATCTGTGAGTTCTTTCTTCTCTTGCATTATGGTATTATGGACATTAAATCTTTTTTTGAGGACTATTATCCCAGGAAAACCCGATTATACGAATATTCAAATTTCAAACTGCTTAACATGCTCCATTTGACCTGTAAACATATTTGTAATCAAAAGAGAAGCTGATTATTATTCTATACACTAAGAAAGATACCTGTGCAAGCTCCCTGGTTCTGTTCCTGCTTGCTGCAGAAGAATGGAAACTTCAGGATGAGTAGAATGTACAGCAGCTCTTAGAAACTGAAGAAATCCTTGCTCTTGTTGCCAAAAGTCCTCCACAGTGATCTCTGGATCTGTTTATTCTTCCATGACAATACAAAGAATATGGAGCAGCCTGAGAAGCAGATAAAGTTATTATAACTTCCAGTATTGTATTTAACCTTGCTCTTCTGAAGCACAGTCTGCCAACTAGTTCATCAAAGTTACCTTGAAGATTACTGATACAATTGCAACTTCTTATATGAAATCTGCTTCAAGACTGTCTCTCTCCAGACCTTTTTCTCTCCAGTAGTAGGAAGGCACATACATCAAATGCTGTGCCCTTTTATAGGAATGGTGCTCAGAACCAAAATTTTTCAATCATCTTCCTTTGGTACCTGCTTGCTACAAAGAGCATTGCACTCGGTAGCTGCTAGAGAGTTCAAAACCTGTATGTGGTCAATGGCAGTGCAAATAACTGAAGACATACTGTGATTTAGCCTGCCTGGGAACTAGTTAGACAAATTTTTGCCCTGGATCTGTAATTCCAAGGTGAATGCAATGATTATGAGGTTAGGGAGAGGCAGGAGTAGTGGAAGAGTCTGAGCAACAAACACAGGGCCATCAGTCTCCACTGGGACAGAGTGGTGTTATCTCCTTTTTTTAAGAATTTAGTCATTTGGTGTGGGGGGAGAAAAAAGATCTGTACTCTTTCAAGTGCTAACACTAGGTAGTAATGAGTTGATTTAACACAACAACTTTTTGACACCTTTGCTGTCTGTTTCACTTGGGAAAACATTTCACTGAGATTCACTTCATTTAGTACCAGTCAAGTATTAGCCTTGCAAGCATACCCAGCACAGTCACAGAGATGTTTAAGCAGCTTGATCCACACGCCGGTCTTCTTACAGGTATAGCTGGTTTTAATTTTAGAATACTTTTTAAGGTCTATTTTGTGTCTGCTACACCTGAGACCCTGTGCTGGATGGTTCAGAGCTGTGCTTCAGGCATAGTTAAAGTGGGACAGGGATGAGATCAGTATCTGTTTTTATGGGGGCTGTTTCTGGAGAAGGTGAAGGGGAGGCCAGATATGTTATCAGAAGGCTGGGGGGAGGAGGAGGAGGAATGCTTGTAATTCGGATATAGGGAGAACAGGGACATTGTAACATTGCTAGCTGGGCTATGACCTCAGTGGTTGCTGTGCTTCTACATTATAGCTTGGCATAGCTGTTATCATGATGATCTAGGCAGCTTTTTAATAGGGAAATATAAGATTCAGTGTCACAAAGAGTGAATCTATTGTGTAATAAAGGAGTTGAAACTATGTTGGAAGGTGGCAGTCCATTTGTAAGTGTAAATATTTTACTGATAGACCATAATGATAGTCTCTGAATCTCTTCCCCATCTTCTGCTCTAGTATCTAGAGTGGCTGTGATGCAATTGAGACACAGAGATTTCCACAGTATACCTCCAAACAATGACAGGTGTCATATTTCTTTTTCATGGTTTGGGAGCAAATTTCTCATATGCATGACTTTGCTGCTTCTTAAAAGATCCTTTGGCATACACATTTTGTATGCAAACTGTATCTAAGATTAACTAAATATTTCTGTGGAAGGACATATAAATTGTAGGGAGTTACTACTACCATGAAAGAGCCAAATCTTGAAAAATACAGAAGACACAGCCAATGAAATTAGGTTCACAGTACCTGGGCTTTGCTGGAAAACAAATACGGACTTAATTAGGATTACAAATGGGGATACACACATGACTTCAGCCATAAATCTCCAATCCTGATGATTTTGCAAAAGCCCTTTCAAAGTATTTGGTTGCAACTGTACATGAATGATAATCTGGGCAATATTTATGGAGGAATCAAGAGATTGTAAATTTGTCAGATAACAAACTAACGTCCATAGCCTGCCCTAATACCTAAAAACCTAAAATCTCTTGTCATAAAGGTAGAGATTAGATTGCTCAGCTGTGTCTCTGTGGAAAGTTAATCCTTTTATTGGCTGTTCTCTGTAAAATTTCCGACAACAAAGTAGTGTTTCAGTAACATCACATTACCATTCGGCAGGGCTGTGTGCTAACGCTTCAACAGTATTTGCAAATTGTTACTCTTTTTGAAAGCTGAAATCAGAAGATCTCTGCTGACCATTAATATTCATTTTTGCCCAAGACACGGGCTAGTCTGCTGTTGGGCTCTGCCTGGGGCTTGTATCTGTGATAACAGAAAATCTACTGGATGGCAGCTAGTTCTTAGTGGTATGTAATATTATTTATTATTCAGCCTTCTATGCACGCTCATATGAATTTTTGCAGGTTTGTACTCAGGATTTTAGCAAGTGTGTGAAAAATATACAGTCTATATAATTCTATCTACCTGTGCAAACCAGAAAATTAGAATGATTCATCTCCCTTGGAGAAGTTCTTACATTAAACATTTCTTTGAAAATAGTCACCTCCTCCTAATTTCAAAGAGCATGAAACATGGAAATGTTTTTCCTTATATTTTCTTTAATACCAGAAATGTATTTTTTCAGCCATTCACAGAGGTTTTCATGTTCATTAATGACCCAATATAACTGGGTCTCCTGTTTTAGTAGACAAAGTTTGCTTTGAAGTACTGTGAAAGATTTTGTATATTCTTAGTTAAGACTCCCACATAAAGGGTATATAAATACTGATGTGGTTATACACGTGCTCAACTTCTTTTAAATAACTGAACAGTGTACCTGATGGCTTGTCATGCTTGAAAACTGTGAGCAGGGGCTACAAGGTATACCCTTCTCTTTTTCTCACATTTTTTATTGCATCATGTCACATGCCACGTATAAGCTTGTGGTCAGAAGTACCTGTACATGTTTCTTTTGTCTTATGGAGTGGTCACAGTCTTCCTGTGCTTCAGGTTCCGTGTTTCCCATCCTGCTGTGTGTGGGAATGTAGGACTTCATGCGGGCAACGCCTGTGGGAGCTGTGGGGCTGAGTGGGACTCTGCATGGGAGCTGGTCTTGCTTCTGGGGCATCTGAAGGTTGGCAGCCACATCCCTCTGTGTGAGGGAGGCACATACTCCTGGCCTCTGGGTACCGTCAACCCTCCACATAGGCTGTATCTACTGTGGGAGCTGGCTGTTAGGGTAATAGGCATTGAGACGTAGGGAGTAGAAACAGTTTTATGCATTAGCCTTCTCACTGACTC
This sequence comes from Chiroxiphia lanceolata, assembly GCF_009829145.1. Lineage (NCBI taxonomy): Eukaryota > Metazoa > Chordata > Aves > Passeriformes > Pipridae > Chiroxiphia > Chiroxiphia lanceolata. The sequence goes on from NC_045637.1 coordinate 77,489,200, forward strand.
TGGATTTCCTTTGAGTTTTCCAAACCTGAATGAAAAGGTGGTTCATGGCCTTTGCTAAAGTGATAGCGGGCTCTGTGTTAACCAGGTGCGAATGCCAAGACTGAAAGTTAAATTCAGTTTGTGCACAATCTGAATATAAATATGTTTTCTTTTCAACTTCCATCCTTTTCTCAGGACAGAAAAGATTGTGTCCTCCCATCATCTTGTTACTCCATCCTCTTCCTCCCCACTGTCTTATAACCAGGTTAGAGCTGTTCAGAGGACTGTTCATAAGGGGATGTGGCAGAAGGGGTTTTTGCTGACTGAAATACTGCAGGGCTGAGCAGGACATAAGCTTAATAGGAGGGAGCTCCATAGCATCAGTGCCTTCAGCTGATAACATCTTAAACCTCATGTAGTCTCCTTTTCAGGAGCCAGCATCAATCTTTCCTTAGCACCTCAGCTGATCTGGATTTGATTCTCTCAGTGAAGATTGCTGAGCTTTGTGTAATCCCTCTTTCTCTTTTCCTTTACAGAGTTCCAACATGGGAGGCAAACTGAGCAAGAAGAAGAAGGGATACAGTGTCAATGATGAAAAAGCTAAAGACAAAGACAAGAAGGCTGAAGGAGCAGCAACTGAAGAAGAGGAGACTCCAAACGAGGCTGAGGGATGCCCAGAAAACCACAGAGACACAGAAGTGAAGGAGAACAACAAGGAGGAGAAGGGTGAAAAGGATACTCAGGTCGCTGCCAATAAGACAGAAGAAAAGAAGGGGAGAAGGAGAAAACAGTGACCCAGGAAGAAACCCAGAAACCAGAACCTGAGAAGTCGGAGGTCTGTTGTTGATGCGAAAGTAGAGCCACAGAAGAAACACCGAACAGGGCACCCAAGCAAGAGGAGCCGACTGCTGCCTCTGCTCCCGCTGCCAGTAGTGAAGCATCCAAAACTTCTGAGCCTAGCAACGATGCAAAAGCTTCCCAGCCCTCAGAAGCCACAGCTCCCAGTAAAGCAGATGACAAGAGCAAAGAGGAAGGGGAAGCCAAAAAGACTGAGGCTCCCGCAACGCTGCAGCCCAAGAAACTAAAAGTGAAGTGGCCCCAGCTTCAGACTCAAAACCTAGCAGCAACGAGGCTGCGCCTTCTTCCAAGGAGCCCGTGACAACAGCAGCACCTAGTTCGACTGCTAAGGCCTCAGACCCTGCAGCCCCGCCAGAGGAAGCGAAACCTTCTGAAGTTCCAGCAACTAATTCGGATCAAACCATAGCAGCGCAAGATTAAATTGGACAGCCTGTTGAAACAACCACTTAAAACAACCTGTGTCTTTTTTTATTTTTTCAGCTATACTAACTCGTTTCAGATCTGAAATAACAAATACGTATTGCCCAGAAAGAAGGAGAAAAAAAAAAAGATGAAAAGGATGTCCCATCAAGTTGGGAGGGAGGGAGGGGGGAGAATCCAAATAGTATTTTTGTGGGGAAATATCTAATATACTTTCTGCTAACTTGACACAAGTCCTGGATTAAAAAAAAAGTAAAATAAATGGATGTCTGAAAGTACAGCACATCTTTTGTATCTGAACTGCTGTAAATGCACTCCACTAGTGTATCAAAATCTTCTTTTGTTCTGTAATGGGATTTGGGAGTGATGCGTTGGATTCTGCCCACTAGGTTTGTGCCAAGGCAATTAGATCTTTATGAAAGCAGTATTTTCTGTGGGCTTTTTTTTTCTTTTTTTTTTTTTTAATTATTTACAGCCTTTCTATTTTGATATTTTTTTTTATGCAGTGGATGAATGCCAACCTTTCAGAACAAAACCCACCTTGCTGTCCACATATTTCTCAATGCCAATCCTCCAATTCTTCCTCTCCAAATATTTTTTGGGAGTAAAAACATTCTCATCCTACTTAGCCTACCTAGATTTCTCATGACGAGTTAATGCATGTCCGTGGTTGGGTGCACCTGTAGTTCTGTTTATTGGTCAGTGGAAATGAAAAAGTCTGCGTTCATTGCAGTTCCAGTTTCTCTTCCATTCTGTGTCACAGACACCAACACACACTCATTGGAAAACAAATGAAAAAACAAAATGTACATGGATGCATTGAAATTATATGTAATTGTATAATGGTGCAACAGTAATAAAAGTTAAATAATTTAAAAAATATATAAGTGTAAAGACTGATTAAATCTTCACTTTTACCCCTTGAGAATGAGGCAAAGGAGGTTCTTACACTTATTACCTCTGGGGCTGTTTACTTTCCTATAAATAGTAACACTCCAATAGCCACAAGTGTTCCCAGGTGAGGTTGAAAGAAGTGGCCAAGGAACAGCACATCTCACGTGTGTTTTATCCCAGGTAAAGTAGAAATGGCTTTGCCTGCCTTAACATGTGAAAAAAATGCTCTCTTGCTATTTTGAAGAGCAGAGGCATAATGGCTGGGTTTTAACTGGTACTAAGACAGTGGATTTGATAAACTGATCTTTAAAAATGAGGCTATTAAATTTAATCCTAGTGCTATTAAAATATTTTAGTGCTGATGGACTTTGGTTCTTTTTCCCATTGCTATTGTGTAGGAGATGAACCGCAGCTGCCACAAAAGGCCAGTTTCTGTGCATTTCAAATATGAATAACCTTGTGTAGCTGAGCAGAGTTTAGCCCAACATAAACCACATTTTTCACTACTTTGGCCTATTTGCCCCATTTTTATTCAACAGAACTGCTGCATAACTGCAGTTTCTGCTGAATAGTGCCCTTGCTGGATACGGACAATTATTCCAGTGCAGAGCTCAGGATCACAGAACTGATTAAAGCAGCGTATTTGACCTGTCCATTAACAAACTCTTAGACAGAGCACAAGTTATGAAAGAAGTGGGCAGTGGTAAATAGAAACACAGCTGGTACACATACCGAAGGGATAAGCAGTCTTGTATTTGGTAAATAAGGAAAATGGTGTTTTTAAAATGATATAAATTATTGCATATACTTTCTCTCCATGCAGCAAGGATGATTCACTCTACAGACTTCCATAATACTAATCCTAAAATTTTTCAAAAATACAAACTTCCTATACCATGCTGGGGATGCTGGTGTGCAGTTGTGTACCTGGGAAAAGCTTACTGGAACAGGCAGGAGTAGTTCTGTGTGGTTTAGATCAGGTCATTCACTTACATGAGTCTTGCACCACCATCAAGCTCTTGCATCCTTAATGTGGAGGAGTCAATTTCATGCATAACACATTAAATAAAGTGGATTCTTTTGCACAGAGAAAAGTTAGCTAAATACCTGACTTAAAAAGATGGCAGGATTTTTTAGATTATATAGCTGAAGCACTGCAAGGGACTAGACAGATAACACATTTGGAATAATTTACCAAACTTTTTTGTATATGTAGGTGTCACAATTTACAGCATCTTTGTGCAGCCAAATTTTTGTCTTTCCCTGCAATTCTCTAATAGTCCTCTGCCACCATTTCCCAGCGTAGGTGTGTTCTGGAAAGGGAGAACATCTGTCCACAACTTTCACATGAATTTGCATGAGATGAGTCCAGGACAGAGAGGAGGAGTGCAGGCATCCTGTGGTACTTCATGGTGATGTAGTACTGAATCAATCTGAAGCTGATGGGACTAAATCTATGTTCTGCCTTTGGGTTGGAAGTGGCTGACAACGGAAAATAGGTATGTAACTTGTTTACTGGGATGGTATGGGAATGTGCCTACTAACAATATCACACCCATTCACTTTCAATATAATGTTCAAAGTAGCACTTAATCTCAATTACTGTAATAGTTTGACAATCAACATATGTCCTTTTTTCCCCTGAGCTTTCTTCAGTTGGCATACTTAAAATTGTTGAGATTCTTGAATGCAGTCTTAACTTTAATTCTTTTAGGTAATTAAGAATACCCCCATGCTCCACAGTTGTATCCAAACACAGCAGACTTTGCAGCTGTTGACAGCAAACTTAATGCACATGCTGAGGGTCTCACAACCTGCTTGCTGATGGTAGTTTCATCTCAAGAGTATCAAAGGTGTGAAGAAGTGTTATGCCCCACGTAGCTGGAAATCAATAGCATATGGGCAAAGAAATACATGCTTGTGTGTGGGAAACTGAGAGGCAACACAGCAAAGATCATGCACTTAAGTGTTCAGTATTCTCAAAAAATAAAAAAAGAAAGTTGCCATATAATGTTTTAAATACTTTTATTGATAAAGAGGGCTGCAAAATTAACTTCTTATAGTTGCTAAAATACTTAGTGTTGTAACTGGTAGGCATTCCAAGGCATTCTGGCTGAGGCCATTGCTCCACAGTGCTGCTATTCTATACCTACATATGCAAGGACAGAAATCATCTCTGTTTCAAGATCTTACGAAACTAAGTGTACATGGGTAATAGAAATGTGATTCACGTTGCTTGCCTGAAGTGCCATGAGGAGATGTGAGAACCTCAAGGCCTGCTTTTCTTCAGTTCAGTATTTCATCTCCATGATCCTCTTTTTTTCTGAGCTATAATCACTCTTTAATACTAATAAAAGTATGCTGAGGGTACAGAGCTAATAGGCATGTTAATGCTTTGAGTGCAAGCACATTGCAGATACCTCAAAGGACTTAACCTTTTCATGAAAGTGTGCCAAAGGAATAGAGACATTCAACCCTGGGAAAGAACCTTTGCTATTGTTTAGAGCCCCTACAGAGAGATGTTTGCAAGGTCTCCCTTGTTTTGCCCTGGAGACTGTCAAGAATCCATTTCTCTCCCTTTGGCAATAGGAAGGTCAGTGCCATTGGCTTTGCTCATATTTTGCTTGCACTTGCCCAGGAAAGAGAAGCACAGATTCTGTTAAATGTACAGTAACTTCACCTTTCCTCTTTTTTATTCTTTTTTTTTTTTTTTACTGTACTTGAAATGTACGTCCTAATATTTTTAGAATGACTTCTGGAGATGGGAAAAAAACCTGAAGTTATGTTAAATTATTTATAATGGAATGGCTTCCTAGGAGCAATGCTCTACAATTGGTTTCTGTATGCTTACTTCTGTGTCTGTATGAGACAGACACTTCCATGAAGAACAGTATAATAAAACTTATAGGATGTGTCAGTGTCTTACGTAACAGTGCTTCTAGATGTGTGTCTGTGTAGCTGTCAGTATCTAAACAGTCAGTGACTTCTGAATTTCTGCTGGTACTTTCTTTGTCCCACCACTGAACTACGAGGTCCATCCAGTCTCTGTCTCACCTAATCAGTCTTTTCCAGATCAGCACGAACTCCAACCTTGGTGCAAGTGTAATGGATCAGTGGGTGAATCAAGTCCTCAGTCTTCCTTCAGGAGCTTCTTATCACTACATTGCATTTCTGTTAATTTATCCTTATTTAACCAAATAGGGGAGTGTCTCAGATTTGCTGCCAGTGCTGCAGAAAAGCATTTTCTCACCATACATTTTCTTCAGTACAGTACAGTACTGCTATGCTTTCATTGCTGTCTCCTTGCACAGAATTCATAGCCTTTGAGGCTCTTCTTAAAGATTTTTAAGATGATAATCACTTAGTTTGCTGGTTTTATTCAGGGCTACATATTTTTTTCTGCACCAAACTCTCGGCATTTATCTTGACTCTTGGTTGACCTTTCCATCTTTCATTTATTCATTTTTACATATATAATTGTTTACATCCTGTTTTAAATTTGACCTCCCCACCATAATTTATGCAACATGAACATATATAAGCTGTTAAGCAGTCAGATTTAGAAAATGTGGTGCTCCAGTCAGGGGACAAAACACAGCACAAGGAAAAGCAATATACCTGTGTTTTCCTTTATCATTGTGAAAAAGAGTCTTCTTCAGGACAGGCAGAGCATTGCTAGCTGCATTTATCATGATGGGGTCAAAATCTAGCTATGGAGTCAGGTAAGCAGAAGAGGTTTTTTTTCTTTTGTCAGGGAAGAGAGAAAAGAGGTGGATATTTCAAAATATGACCACAGAAATTGGGACACAGAACATATGACACAATCCATTTATTTCCTGGAGACAGCACAACTATATATTAACCAGCCACCACAAGACTGCCAAGTCTTTCCAGCTTGTCAGGATACTTGTCTCTCTTTTAGTGTATTTGCCCACTATATTAACTCCAGCTCTTACTGTCCGTTTAAATGTATTGCCTCCATCTTTAGCTTGTCTGCCCTCCACAATGGAAAACTGACATCTCTGAGAGCCTTCAATTGCATCAGAAGGCTGACTGAGTTTCTTGATGTCTTAGCTCGATCAAGATGATTTTTTTTGAGATTGTTCAGCCAAGTGAGATACAGATTTGACTGAGTTCAACTTTGTTTCACTTACTAACCAAAAATTCAAAGGCTTTACATGATGTTCCTACTGAGGGTAAAGTGAAATCTGCCTACAAGCCTGATTAATCTGTTATTTGGAATGTCATCAGGTTGCTGCAAAAATGCATAGCTTGTTAAACGTCACTGCTAGTTCAGCTGGCCAGTAATTTTAGATTAACCCTTTGTAAAGTTTGGCATTTAGTCTCTCTTGAGAATTAAACCAATTGTACTGGGCTCAATACAAGGACAGAAATGAAGCCGTTCACATTAGGAGATGGAAATGAATTAAATTTTTTAACTCCTTTCAGTTCCATCTGTTCAGAAAACCAGAGTGAGACAAGAGTCTGCCCCTAGCTGGTCTTTGCACTTAGGAATGGGGCAAGACTGTAAATTATCCTAGCCACAAAATAGTTTTTTAAAACTTAACAGTTAATACTTTTAAACCTTAAACTGAATAGTAGGTGTTTTAATCACAGGCTATACAGATCCCTGAGAGCCTGGGCTACTAGAAGATATTCAGTGTGACAGGAAGACAGCTGCTGGTCTTTTGTTCTATCTATTCCAGGGAGTCTCATTTTTAGCACCCATTTCCCCCATTCCTGTTTTATTGGCTTTCTACCAGTCTCAGGTTTATTATGTGTTAATGAGATAGTCTACTGTAATGGCAGACCATACCGATGCTCCACTAAACACATTTTTCTGGCTTTGAATTTTTTTTTTTGTAGACTTTTGGCATTACTTGGATTCTGGCTGGATTAGCAAAAACATGTATGTTTACAAAGTAGAATATGAATTGATCTAGTATAAAGAGGAAACCAAAAAATAATTGTATATTGGAAATTGGTGTATGCCTGAAAGAGCAAAGCCTTATTCTGCATCAGTCCAGGATTCTGCAATGGCTCACTGTAAGCTAAAAGACCCTATGGAGATTTCAAAAGATGTCACATGTCACTATGCTGAATACAGTGTTTAAGCTCTGCTGCTCTGTCCAATTATCTGAACTTTGTCAGCTGCACTTCATTTTTTTTATTTTTAAATAAAAGACAGCATTCCCAAGCTAACATTTTTGTTTCAAAAGGTAAACAACAGTAGCTCATAATGAGTATGTTGCAAAGGAAATTTCAATCCCATTAAACCATCAATAACCTTTCCAGTAAAAGAAGTTCTAAGACTACCTAGGAATCTTTTCCAGGATTTTATTTAGAATGAATTTTAAACAATTTTCTGATAGCTAGTTTTTCAAGGATATATTCATAAAATCATACTTTTATAGTATGTGTTGATGTATGCTAAATGGACAGTCTAATGGGGTCTGTCACACATTGCAGGCTAAGTAAAGAAAACCGGAACATGGGAGGCCAGATCATCAGCTAGCAAAATTATTGATTCAGGTCCACTGCACTGTCTGGAAAATCATTACATTTGCAGTTATTCCATATAGATCTAAACACTACAATATTAGCAGTAGAATGTCACATTATATTAGACAGCACTGAATGGTTGGATATGAGTGAATTAAGCTGTTAACCTTTGTGATAACCTAATAACAGACAGATTTGAATTAGAATTGAAGCAGTGTATGAATACTAATTAGACAAGTAATGCAAGTTCTGAAATAGCACATTTAAAGGATTTATCAAGACTTTAGGTAGTCAGTTTTTTATGAATGATTCACAGTGGGAAACATGGGGGACAACATAAGGATTAGCATATTTCTACATATGCAAGTGAAAATTAAATAGATAATAAAAATTAATGCTACCAGGGAGGAGTGGTAGCTCTCTAATAGCTGTTAAATTTGAACTGATGCATCATGCTGCACTTAAATATCTTAGGCCTGAATTTTGCCTTTCCCCACATTTTGGTGTTCTATTCTACCTTAACTGTATCATACACATGTTGAAACAGATTTTTCACTGGATTGCCACTATTTTTCTAGCTATACTTATCTAATTTCATACCAGTGTCTCACTTTTTAATCTGCCAAGACCAACGTGGCTACATTAGTGGAGATCTGAATAGATGATGACACAAACTATTGGATGGACCTTTAACATCCAGACTGAGCTGTGTGCTACTGTATTCCATCTGAGCTTGTTACCTCTGGCTTTGATGTGTTCATACCAATGGCAGTGACTGCAAAAGCTGTCAGAGTGTTTTAATGTGTGTTGAGTGCCCCCATGTCGCATTGCCTCCCTGTCTTCCACGTGCTAAAAAAGTAAATGTGGCTGATATATTCTAGCATGATGAGCCGGAGGGTGCTTCTTTCAGCTGAAAGGCTGAAACTCAAAAAAAGCGATACAGTTCCTTGGTCAAGATAAGCATAGAATGGAAGAGTTTGAAGCATGATAGCTGACATCAAAATAAAAGTGATATTTAACTTCATAGTAGAATTAAGATGACAAAGACACAGGCCATGTCCCAAGAGGAGCAGCACCTTACAAACGGGATCACATAGAGTATTGTAGAGGAGGAAGCTGAGTACAAAAAATGCAGTTACCACAAGTATTGCTTTTAGGCAAAAGCAAAACTGGTAAGGATTGGAAGAACATGTAGTTTGGCAGAAAGGCATGTCCACTGCAGCAATAGTTTTTAGAGAAGAGACAATATTTAAAACCTATTTAAAGAGATTTTTTTTGCATGATGCTTACATTTCTGAAACTGATTTTAGATTATAAATGCAAGAAAACACCGTTTGGTGTCCTCTGTGAAATTTTGTGGCATTATAAGCAAACTTTTCTACAGCAGAATGTAGGAGTATAAAAAGAAATGAACTGTAATGTTGATGAAGTTCAAGGTCCTAGCCAGCACCCTGAATACAGTCAGTGTTTCTAATAAAGATGAGAGTATGGGATGGAAGCTGTGCAACAGTTTCACATGGTGATCAGAGCTCATTTTCAGTGAATGAAAAGTCCTATTTTAGTGATGGTGTCATGAGATACTGTCAGACGAAATGATACTATCAGTCAAACTCAATTGCAGTCAGTTCTAGTCATAATGCTTCACCACAGATATGGATTTTTGAAGGGAGCAACTTTTATGTGAATGGCTGTTTCCATTGTGTTTAGACCTTACTGTCCAGCTTTCAGATCCCAGAATTAGTTTGATAACATTGAAAGTTAGAATCAGTCTACCCGTTTCAAGTCAGTGGCAGGATGTGTGTAGGTAGAGGGATAACTAAAAAGACATTACAAGGTCATTGAATCATTTGGGAAGGAGTTTACCCACAGGGGATGTCAGCAGAAGATTGCAGCCAGTGTACAAGGCAAGGATAATGGTTTCAGAGCACTGCTTTAAATGGATATGGAGGCAAGACACAAGCTGGAAGTCTAGTCTAAGCATGGGTTGTAGGCTAGACACACTATGCAAAAAAGAAAGCAGAGGCATTTTCCTGCATGTGAGGGCAGAGTCACACACTGCTATTAATTTTCCTTTGACTCTAGCTCTCCCACGTTGATATTTACTTCCTCCTGCAGGCTAAATTTTCCCTCAAGGATCTCTTGTCCCCAGTACATGCTTTAGTTAACGGGCAAGATTTTCTAAAGTGGCCAAAGCACCCATTTAAAAGAAACATAATATATACCACATGCTTTCCAGAGAGCTCTTGTGCTTCTGGAAAGGCGTCTCCGAAGTATCTTGTACAAAACAAAGACATAGCAGCTCACCTCATATCTGAAACTACCACATGCTTTACCTGTTATCACATAGATTTCTCCATTGTTTTATCACTATGCAGACACAGGCAGGTGTGTAGTGTTTCAGTATTTTTCTGAACCAGTGATGGTTGTGTTAACCCAGAGAGACCATTTTATGAGCAACTTCTCTGGCAGTCTTCTGTGCTGCCAGGCTTGTACTGACCATGAGGGTGAGAAGGGCTGCCCACCTTTAGGTCACCAGGCTCCCTGCAGTGGTCTGCAGGTGGGCTACCTCTTTCTGCCCTCCAGCTGTTCCTCCTTCCACCTGAGAAATTACCTGCACCAGTCTCCTGATGAAGAGACTTGGCTAGGAGGGACAGTAAATATCTGGGAAGACCAGGAGCTTAAGGAGTGGCAAGAACTCTTTGACAAGATTTAAATGCATATGGTTGCTTCTCCCTTAGGGCAGGGGAATGGAAAACCCCTAAAAGACTTGAAGTCAAGGTCTTTCAAGTTTTGTATGGTTCTGTGACTACCAAAGGTTGTCCCAGTAAGAACTGTTTTTCTTCATCTGAATAAGAGCTAGACGGTATCTGCTTTCATGGAATAATAATTCACTCTACTTTCCCTTCAGCAGGACTAAGGGTACTCTTAAATGGATTTTTGAAGTGTTGTCTAAGTGCATGAAATGAAATATTTCTCAATTACTTCATTCTTTCTCCCACTATTTTACATTATTTAATTCCAGGCATTCTTTTGTCCACTAGGCCATCAATAGGCAAAACTGCTTACTTATTTTTTTTGTGTACATCAATCATTCCACAAATGAGAAATGACCATGTCTGTTGGTCACAGCTTCCCTTGCATTTCTTCAGTTCATGTCTCAGACTCCTATAGGCAAGGACCATGTTGTTATTTCAACTGGGTAAAATCAATTGTTATAAATTGCCTTGGGGATATGAATACCTCCAGCAGTGGTCAGAATTTCCTAATCCTTGTGTGCTTTATTTAAAAGTGCAATTCACAATGGATCTCTGATGAAAGTGCCAGTAACTCTGCAAACTCTTAGAGTGCTGCCTGTGCAGAACTGGGCGAGGCTTTCTTTTAAGAAGTACTTCTGCTGATTTGGCAGAATTGGACCAGCAAATTGTAGTGATGAACTGGATAAAAATGACCTGGAAAATCCCTGCCTCATGTACAGTGCTGACATTGCTGTCCGTTGCTGTTCTGTGCTTTTTTTCCTTTGTGTGGCCTGTGCATAGATATACTAGTACTGAGTTAATTCAGAGCTGGGGATAGGCATAGGGGAAACCACAAATTTTAAATTCCCTCTTTTTATCCTGAAGAGAAAATTATTTTCTAAACCTTCATTTTTGTTGTGGGGAGGAAGCAGCAAGATTAGAAACTGAAGCTAGGTCGGACTTTCTTGAGTCCTCGTACATCTCCACATAGCAACTTTTGGGCACTAGAAGCTGCTCAGAAATGACTCAGCCATATGCGTCAGAATAATTAGGTCCACTTGAAACCCGGGAACCAACATTTTGAGGATTCTTTCAAACTCTTTCCAGTCAAAACTCCGTGGGTTCTCTCCCTCTGTACTCTGTCTTGACTCTGGCATCTATCAACACGTAAGCCTCAGAGCAAAATATCTGCAGAAACTGCTGGAGTTTACATCAGAAGTCTTGGAAACCAACATAGATTCCAGGCATCCCCTACCCCTCCCATCTTAGTTTGTAAAAATTCTTCTAAATTTCAGGGAACTTAAGGACCAATCTACATATTCAGCTTCCTGTGATTTAGTCATGAAAACTAAACTGTTAAAAATAATCATTAAAGCTATACAAAATGAAGGTAAAAATGAAAATGAATGTTTTTTCAGTTGGAGCACCTGTGTGTAGGCAAGATGCTTTGAACATGTTTTTCCATATGAAAAACTGGAACTGCTGAATGAACAGCCATGCCCTTCCACAAAGTCTGGATTGTTTATTCATGGGTGGTTCCCAAAGATTCCTCTCACTGCTATTTGAAAGGAGTGGATGGCTTACCCTGTTACCGTGTAGATTTTCTCCATTGTTTATTCACTATGCAGATACAGGAAGGCGTGAAGAGTTTTAGTACTTGCCTGCTCTCATTTATAATACTCCCCACGAAGTCCTAATCTTTATTGAACAGCTTTATTCTTTCGCAAATAAGAAACATGAGTTACTTACAGAATGTACAATTGGAATCGTCATAAGAAGTTACTGAATAACTAAGGGTGAGCTATGTTCCATGAACCATTGTATCAAACCTAAAAACAGTAATGAAGAGAAGAGAGCTCCTTTTTCTCTTCCTGATGTGGTAACAAAGATCTAAGAGACATGAATAGTAGTGTGGTTTAATTCCACTCCCACTGCTCCCTCTGAATTGAATTACAATATTTCTAGTTCTCATAATTTCTTTTAGGGAAATATTCCAAACTTCTCCTATGTGGCAAGTATTGGGCATTACAATGGTTGCAACTGCTCCTAATACTCATTATCTGCACAAACTGTGCAGAACTGATGCTATTTTAAATGATTAAAATGAATGGAACTGTAGAATATGTACTTTGGCAACTTCCACTCATGAACTGCAAGGTATGTTTGAGAAACTAATTTCACTATGGAAGACAAATAGCTGGGTATATATTCCCATTACATATAGCTATTGCAGTGGGCCCAGTCATTTGTACAGTGAAGTACAGCCACATGGGAAGAGGTACCATTTCTGCTATGCCCGATAACCCAGGACAATCACAGATATCACTACTCTGTCGTGACTTTATGTTAATGAGATATTTTTTCCACTGGGGGACAAAGACAAAACAATTTTTTCAAAACTTAGTACCCTCATTTGATTAGTTTTAAAGCAATTGCCTAAGAGTGTAATCAGAACAGCTCCCAAGAGATGGTGGAGGCTTGAGGCACGGAGCGGAAAGCTAGGAAGAGAAAATATTTTTGTATTTATTGATTTCTTGTTCCCTAGTACTTGGCTATTTCTTCACTAATATATATTACTTTTAGGAGATCAGTTCTATTTTTAAGATTTTAAGAGCCTGAAGCTTTCTGTAGATGTTCTTAAATGCATTGGTCTACTCTTAATGAAGGAAAATAACATAGAAGGTTAAAAAAAAATGGCCTCAGTATAAACCAAAGCTTCAAATCAGTCCAGAGCAGTTGCACCTAGTTTGATCTTCAAAGTATCTAGGCAGTAATGCAGCAGGTAAAAAGCAGAGGGCATTACAGAATGGCAGTCTAACTCACTTCAGTTTTGGGAAAGCCAAACCCAAAACAACACAGGCTTGTCCTGGACGAGACATCCATGCTATTCATTATTAAGTGCTGTTCTGAAATCAGGCATGCACTAGTTACCCATGTAGCCCACTCTTCCCTCCACTCCGGTGTCTGTGAGAGTCCAGGGGAGTTCCTGACTTTCAGGCAAGCATGCTAAGTCTGGCCAGACAGTATGGTCTGAGGAAGAAAGAAGGTGATGTGGCTGCTCTGCTATAACCATAGTATAGCTGTGATAAAATAGGGAGAGAAATAATGCTGGTGAGATGTAAGCTTAAAAGCTCATGTTTTCACATATTTGTAATAATACCAACTCTATTAAATTATCTAAAATTATAGAGATTAATTAAACCTCTGTGCACAGTGCTGTTCCAACTGGGTATTGTGGTAAGATGCCTTTATGTAGATATCTGTACAACATAAGCTAATGCTTCACTAAGAAAGAAATGTTTTGGATTATCCTGGGACAATGAAGAGGCATCATTCTGAATTACAGTAGTATAAATTACTGTCTATTACTTTAACTAATCTGTGGGAGGGTAGATTGCCAGAGAAGCACCAGGGAAACACTGAGAGGATTTAAAAACGCTAGCTAAACTTAAGAAGGGTGGAGGCTTCCTCTGCTTTCTCCTATTCATTTTCTCTCTATACTTGTAGACTCAGCGGTTTTGGCACTTCTCTCCCTTTGTAATATTTCTGTGATCCTCTGCAGGTGGACACTGCTGACATATTTTAAGTATAGAGTCTCTGTTGTGGTCTTTCACTTTACTCTGTAGCTGTCCTGATCATTGATTCTCTTATAAAATCTATCAACTATAGTATACAAAATTATCTACTTTTACCTCTTAATTACCAGCGTCCCCTTTTTCCCGTTTCTGCAGGGTCTACAATAGTGATCTGACAGAGTGATATCTCTGAGTTTTTATTTATTTGCTTTAAGGCTTCCTTATTTCTCGCTCTCCTCTCTTTTTTTTTCTTTCTTTTTTTTTTAACTACTTCAAAATCTTGAAGACAAAAGACTGACAAAAAGAACATGACCACTTTAGGGAACAAAGATCTCAATAAATCCATCATTTTGTCATTGAGTAAAAGACGTTAGTGAACCTACATGCTCCAATAACCTCTCTGCTTTATCTATGTTTATCCTAGCAAGCGCTGCTTCACATGGTAAAAAAAAAAAAAGAATTCCAAATTCCTTTTCTGAATGAAAGTGAGGGAAGTTTGGAAGTTTGCTTTGGCTACTTACCCCTGAAGAACAAGGTCCTTGCAGAACAAGGTCTCTGCAAAATAAGGATCAGGTTGTGCATAACGCTGCAAGAATTAATTACATCACCACTGATTTTAGTGGTGGGAGGGGAACAAGTTCAAAGTAGTATCAACAGGTGATTTTTTCAAATTACAACTTTCTTGGATTTTCTCTTCAACTTGGAGAGGCCACTGCTGTGAATAAACAGCCAGGTAGAGAGATGGAGGGGAAAAATGTTTTGAAGGAGATGACTGACAATGATTTTAATTTTTCTCTTTACAGGACAAACACACTTTGAGTTCTTTTTATGGTGAAAGGCCAACTTAAAGCCAGTACAGTGACTATGCAGTCACATAATACCCTTGAGACTTAAATACCCTTGAAGAAAGTTCAATCCCTAATCTTTGACTTACAGCTCACTGTGCAAATAGAGACTTTTCCTTTTTGTCACTACCTTTTTCTTTCCCCCTCCTTTTTCTATTTTCTTTAAATAACAAACAAAAAAACCCGCCAAACACAATCATTCGCATCTGCATTTGTAAACACGTAAGAAAGACTTCTTATACAAATAACTGATAAATATTTCAGTCTTTCCCTTGTGAGGGTGGTTGAATAGCAACAGGATGCACTCCAGTGAGTCAACATATTTCAGAGGAAGCAGTGTTGGATGCCAGCCTCTGTACCAAGGCAGAACTGCCCTAGCAGCTAATACTGGCTGCCACAGGTATGTGTCCTGCAAGAGTAATGTCCTTGTCCCCAGGCGGCTGACATTTGGTGTAGCCTTGGGAACAGCAAGGCTAAGGCAGCTGTGGACAGTTGCTTAGCTGTGCCTTGCTTCTTCCTGAATGGCTTCTGGAGATGGGGTTTACAGGTCCCTTAGTCCTTATGGTCAATCCCTGCTTGAATCTGAAAGACATGACATGCCATGTACTCTTATGACCTAGTAACTGTGAAACCACAGAATCAGAGAATATGCCAAGTTGGAAGGGCATCCACAAGGGTCATCGAGTCCAACTCCTAGCCCTGCACCCATTCCCAAGAGTCACATCATGTGCCGGAAAGTATCATCCAAACATTTCTGCAAATCTGTCAGGCTTGGTGCTGTGACCACTTTCCTGCGGAGCCTGTTCCAGCATCCGATCATCCTCTGGGTGAAGAACCCTTTTCTAATATCCAGTCTAAGCCTCCCTGACACAACTTCATACCATTTCCTCAGGTCCTGTCTCTGGTCACCACAGAGAAGAGGTCAGTGTCTGTCTCTCCCCTTCCCCTCACAAGGAGGTTGCAGATTGCAATGAGGTCCTCCCCTCAGTCTCCTCTTCTCCAGGCTGAACAGGCCAAGTGACTCCAGCTGTTCCAAGTGATAAATTTAAGTTGTGATTAAATTTTGTCCAGATCCCTCTATCATGTATATCCTAGGACTCAAAACTGTTTGAGAAGTTCAGTTTTCTTCCAGCACCTTCTTGAGGGTGAGCTCCCCCATCTCCACCATCTAAACATGAAGCAACCTGCCAACAGTTTCCAGAAGACAGCAAGAAAGTAAGAGGCCTCTTTGAAAAATCAGGGACCACAGAAAAGGAATTGAATGTATTATCTTAATAAAGCAGAGGCTTTTTTTATTTCAATTCTTGTTATTCAATTTCATATTTGACGGACTGATTCTCCAGCAGCATTGAATCAGTATAGCTCATTAGACTTCAGAGCTTTACTGATTTTAACACTTCTTAAGATTTCAGCCTCAATTTTATATTTAATGAAGCTGCCACAAACCTACCACAGTTCCCAGAAACCAGAGCTCTCCTCTGCCGAATGTAGCTTAGCTTGTCACATTGTATACAAAGTAAATTTATTTAACTGCAAGACTATTTTAGAAGGAATTTGTTAGTGTTTCTAAGTCGCTTCAAACAGAGAAGCCGAGGTGAAAGTGGCATGTGTACTTGTACCTACTAATTAACAGAATGGTCATAGTATAAATCTCGAAGTCTGAGCTACACTATGATTAATGTGATATCCTATTTAAGATGAACGTCCGATGCATTGTTCACTTGGAAGATTTATTTGTGCCAGTTGAGTTCTGTGTTCTGGTACTGGTTGTATACATAATGAAGAAGTATTTTTAATAAAGGAGGATGTTGAAAAGCAGATTTCCATCTTTGCTAGTAAAAGCAAACAGAGAGGAGAGAGAAGTGAGTATAGAAAGCTAAATATCTGAAGTACTCTAGAAGGTATTGACAGAAAAAAAAAGGAATTTTGTCTACAGAAAATCGAACATTTAGAAATTTGGTTTGAATCTGAACTGAAAATGTTTCTCTTTTAAAATTTCCAACAGAATATAAAATTATTAAAGTTGTAATTCTGAAAAAGAAAAATATTTTGTAAAGTGTTTAAACTATCAGAAAGCTGTGATTATGTACAATGTGTTTGCATTCTGTGTTTATTCATGTGTATAGTATTTGTAATGAATATCCTGAATATTTGTATAAAAATACTAATGCAACCTCAAAATTATAAGGCTGCAATGACATTTATCAGACCTAAAATTTTATATTAGACCTGAAACTATTTACTTTTATGTTTCTCATAGAAGGAAATGAATGGCTTTGAAATGCTTCAGTTTTGACCAGAGTGCATTTAAAAAAGCAGTGAAAAATTCCTCAGGCCTTTCAGGGAGGCCTTAAAATTTTTATATTTTTTTTGTTGAAAAGAGGCAGTGTAAAAAACTAAAGAACACATGTCAGAGCAAGAACTGAAGTCTGGCAGGAGAAGAGCTGAACTTCAACATACACAATACCTCCCAGGAATCGGCTGGGAGCCCACTGAAGTCAATGGGAATTTTTGACTGGCTGCAACGTGCATTGGATTAGATCCAAAAGGGCTCTGTTCAGCAAAATACTTAGATAGATTTTACTTCAGGCATAAGCTTAATGAGACTTTAGCAGGTACTTAAAAGTCATGCACACTTGCAACATTTTTTGAATGCATACTTGAATTTTTTGAGTTTAAGACCCCTACCATATGAATTGCTGCAATGTAATAATAAGACAAATCTTGAAGTAGTAGTCTACAGTTGTCTAAATACACAGAGAAAATAACTTCAAGAGGAGATGCTGGGCTACGATTCTCAAAGGAACCACAAAAAAGTCAACTATTTCAGAATGGGAAGTGAGAAAAAAGCAGACTATAACCATGGGATTTTCCAAGTTTTAAATATGAGGCCAAATTTGCCCTGTGGTAGGACTGAAAGATCAAAGACAAGGTATAAATTGGCATATCAATCACTCAGATTAAAGGTTTGACGCGTAGTGTCTCTGCCCAAGATGTAGAGAAAAATGTGAAACAGCATTTAATAAAAATCTTGGTTTCTGGATTGTAGTCACTTCCATGCCAAGCCACTTCACCTACAGTAAATCTATTTGCAAGTGAGAAATAGATTATAGTTTGTATTTTAAGAATAAGAGTAGGAGAACTGCTTAAATACCTACAGAAATTAAAATGAAGATTAAAATGTAGCCCTGCAAATTTCAGCAGCTAGAAACTATTGGAATAATATTTAAATGTTCAAAGAGAACATTTCATTTCTGACACTAAAGAAAATATATTCTTGGGGTCTGCAGAGACAAAAGTAGGTATGAAGTTGGTAATAAAATGGAATAGAATCTAAATCCAAAATCCGGATGTAGACAAGCTTCAGAATTCAAACCTCATTGTATATGCTGAAATCTCAAGTCTGAAGACACAGCATTTGAGTAAGTTGGATTTGAATGTAGCTCTGGAAGTGATATTGGAAGGGATATGTTTTGGTTGCTATTAGCAAGGTTGATCCTTTTGTGTATCTCGGTAAATTGGGACCTTTAAGTTAACATATTGTATTTTTGGTTTTATTTTAGCCATTTTACAGTGACTTGATTCTATGGGCCTGCTTTACTGTTCTGATGCAGATATGTTTAATACAGAGTAAAAACATGATCACACATATATGTTAGGTTTTCTTAATACCACATTAGAGAGTTCTGTAAGTGTAGTCACCACATTAACATCCTGCTCATCTAGTAACCAAAATATTTGTGCAATTTTATCACACTACTCAAAATGAATCACTGGCCACCTCCAGGGATGCTTCCATCAGATGCATTGTCATTTTCTCTAATGACAGTCCAGCAGTGTGAAATCTGAGAAAGAATAAACCCCTAATAAGGGTAATTTGAAAGCCCAGCCCTCACAGGACCATGTTCTGAGGTCGGATGACTCATGTAAAAGCAATCCAGGCTGGTCATGAGACAAAGTTTTTGTAGCCACATCAGCTTTCCAGCATTTGCTGCAGCTCCCAAGTCTGACTTGTGCTCATTGTGTTTTTTGTCAGATTTATTAATACATTGTTCTGGGTTTTAAATTACAGCCCTTAGCAATCATGTTCATACAGATCTCCCGTGGCGGGCAGCAGTGAAGTCTTAGGAGCAGAAATAAGTGCGCACACAGTCTCTGCTCTCTGCAGGATACTGCTTGCTTAAAACAACTCTATTTTAAGACTAAAACTTTTATGAAGTTATCTGGTTTCTCCCTTCCATTTTCTGTTTCACAAGCCTGTACTGCAGTTCTGGCTTATGTCTTTTACCCCCAGGAAGCAACTGGCCAGATCACTCTGGGGATTGAGACATTCCTCCAGGTTGGGTTTCTGCCCTGCTTTCTTTTACCTCAAACCATTTCCTAAACTTGAATGTTCTTGTTGAAAGTTTAGCTCTAATGCAGAATCTGAGCTATTTACCTCAAGGATTCCAAATCAGGAATTTTAATCACGTTGATTAAATCAGATTTCACTTAGAAAGATCACTGGATCTTACTTCATACTCCTGAATGTAACCATGACAGCTTAAGACACGACTTGGCTTCAGGCATCCATACTTTCTTTCAGCTCTATCCTTTGTCCTTTTTTCATAGTTTTGGTAACAAGGAAAGCATGACTGTGTTAGTTGGTGACTTTACCACTCTAAATCACAATCTTGTGTTTTTAAATTGCTAAGGAAGTTGTGTGTACAGTATGAGGCTGTGAAAACTTAGGAATGGATTCATAACTCCCCTGCTGTTCCTTTTCTGCTGCAGATGCTTGATGCTCAGAACCCTTTGTGTTATATTTATTTAAAGAGGCTGAATAAAACTAAGGATATCAATAGTTCCCTCAGGAAAAAACTATAGGTAATAATAAATAACCAATATAATAATAATAAATATATAATAAATGACCTTAGGTTATACACATAAATCCACACATAGTCAATGGAAATTCTGCACCAGATCTGACATGTGGACATTTGTTCAGAAAACAAAATAATTTGCACATGTCTATTGGTGACACATGATGGCTTGGACATAATTAGGGCAGCTACTTCTCTGTCCTTCGTGTGCAAGAGAGCATGGCAACCACAGGCTCAGGGTGCAGTGACTGAAGCTGCTGTAATAACCTCTCAGCTGTAGCTGGGCTTTACAGAACAATCTCAAAGCACCGGAAGAGGGACACCAGCAAGTTTCTTACCCTGTGTGTAGAACAAAGGGGATTCTCATCTCTAGAACCACGGAGTGTCAAATTACTAGTACTACTTACTAGGGCTTTCTCTAATGAATAAATAAATAATGGTGAAAGAAAATCAGAAGGGGAAGCAGCATTCACAGCTCAATGGATGTACTGGATGTCTGTTTCAGAGTCATTATGCTGGACTTCCTCATCCCGCAGAAATGTGACTTGGAAACTTTGCCAAACTTCCTAACTGGAGCACTTTTCGGAAATAACGCTTCAACTGGGCACATCATAGAAAGAAGGAATGAGAAGGCTCTCAGTGACAGCTCTTCTCAAGATAGTTTTTACTGGGTTTTACCAGTTTCATTGGCTCAAAAACATGAGGTACAGGAAAGTTTTCAATCTGCTAGAAACTCGATCTTCTTGTGATCAAGTAATTTTCATTTCATATGCTAAGTTTAAGATGTAAGAGATGCCACTGTATAAATACTGTTGTGTATTTCCAAGCAGCACCTTGTAATTTGTTTTTAGTTTTGTGACTAAACCTGCATCTGTTTTTCCTTAGTCCATCTGTAGATTGAAACATTTCTCCTGAATATCAGTGAATGGTAGAATTTGGGGCTTAGACTTTGTGTATGAAGATAATATTTAGACCTGAAATAGAGGACTAGAGTCTATATTTAGCTTAGGTAACACTAAACCAATTACAAAAATCCCAGCCCCAAATACTTAAAGTGTCCAAGACATTAATTTTTTTGGCTGCTGTATGACATCTGAGGACACTGTTAGCCTTGACTGTCCCTGCCCAGCCTGCCTCAGGGTTTTTCTCACGCTGCTGATGACCCAAGGACACCATTTAAGGTCCTTCCTGAGCTATATCACAGGTGGCCATTTTGAACTCTTTCGATTTCATGGGGTGATCCCTGACCTATCTGAGCTCACTACCTGCATTTGTTAGATGATTACTAGACCATCGATGGGACCTCTCTCTGTCACAAGCACAGTCTTTCTCAGATGCCACAGAATGTTTCCCCTCATCAAGGGCATGGCCAGTATTGGAATCACCTGCAGCTCTTGGCTTGTTCCCCTCTCTCTGCTCCCAGAAGGTCTCACTTTTTACTGACCCAAAGCCAGATGGTTTCACAGAGTTCTCTGTGCTTGCTGATATTCTCCATCAGTGTATCGGGTTTGCATGGCCAGGTTTTGGTAGGAGGCAGGGGCTACAGATTTGGCTTCTATGACAAGCTGCTGGAATCTTTCCCCATGTCTGACAGAGCCCATGACAGCTGGTTCCTAGATGGACCTGCCACTGGCCAAGGCTGAGCCAATCAGGAATGGTAGTAGTGCCTCGGTAAGAACATATTTAAGAGCAAAAAAATGACTATTGTGAAGAAGAAATAGCAGCCAGAGAAGAGAAGATTATGTGAGAGGGAAAACTCCACAGACACCAAGGACAGTGAAGAAGGGTGGGGAGGACCTGCTCCAGGCACCATAGCTGAGATTCCCTGAAGCCCATGGTGAAGACTGTGGTGAAGCAGCTGTCCTGCAGCCCATGGAGGTCTGCAGGTGTGCGGAGACCCACCTGCAGCCCATGAAGGAGATTTGTGCCAGAGGAGGTGGATGCCCAAAAGAAGCCTCAGATTGCATGGGAAACCTGCGCTGGAGCAGACTCCTGGTAGGGACCTGTAGACCAATGGGGAGAGGAGCCCATGGTAGACAGCTTTACTGGTAGGACTTGTGATCCCATGAGGGCCCCTACTGGACCAGCCCATTCCTGAAGGACTGTATCCCATGGAAAGGGACCCATGCTGGAACAGTTTGTGAGGAACTGCAGCCTGTAGGAAGGACTTATGCTGGCGCTGTTTGTGAAGAACTGTCTCCTGTGAGAGAGACCCCATACTGGAGGGGAAGGACTCCTCTCCCAGAGGGGGAAGCAATGGCAGAAACAACTTGTGATGAACTGACCATAAACACCGTTTCCTATCTCTCTGTGCCACTGGTGTGGAGGAGGTAGAGCCCAGAAAGAAGGGAGGGATGGGGAGGAAGGTATTTTTAAGATTTGTTTTACCTCTCATCATCCTGCTCTGATTTTGATTAGTAATAGATTCGGTTAATTCCCCCAAGTCAAGTCAGCTTTGCCCATGTTGATAATTGGTGAGTGATCTCTCCCAGTCCTTATCTTAACTCATGAGCCTTTTGCTGTGTTTTCTCTCCTCTTTCCAGTTGCAGAAGTGGGTGATAGAGCGGCTTTGGTGGATACTTGGACACCAGCCAAGGTCAAATCACCATAATCAGTCTCCACTAAACTGAGTGGGCATTATGTTGAGATTTTGGTAAGATCATCTTTATGATTATGAGTGGAAAGGCATAGATTTTGTTTAATTCTACATGGCGCTCTGATACTTCTATCTTTTTAGCTCAAGAAGAAAACAAAAACTACTGAAGAGTGTGATTCCAAAAGTGGACTGAGAGTTTAAAACATGTAATTTCACATTAAACACAAAATCTGTATATACAAAATGACATTTGATAGTGTTTTCCAAGCACAGGATTACCTTTCTTTGTTACGATCATATTGCAGTACCCTTTCAAAATCTGAAACCAGCTTCAAAATATCTCAGTCTTAGGAATTTTGCACACATTTAGTGTGCAATTTTGGAACACACTTCCCTGCTCTCAGCTCAGGTTATAACGCAATGAAGAAAAAGACCATGTGTAAGAAAAGAGACCAAACAAAAATTGTATTTCAAAGCAAATCTGAAAAATAATCACTCTGCAAGCTATATAGCAACATTTATATGAAAACTGAGAAAAGCCCCTTTCAGATTTTTCTTTCAGCACTCTTAGCAACATGGTTAAATATGGGATTGCCAAAACTAAACGAAGGAATCTTGATAGTAGTTATCTCACAAGGAACAGCTTGAAATTCACAGCACCTGGAGGCCGTGGTTTTCATGCTGTTTTGTAAATGACACCATGGGAAAGTGCTAAGCTATCTTTTAGAAATGGAACTGTGATAATGAACTATTTAGAATTAGTTTAAAAAAATGTTATCAGTGGTAGGTGACTGGTTAACCAATGGGCTTTTTTTCCAGAATTATGTAACTTGGGATATACCTGTACTGCAGTCACAACACAAACTGCTCTCCAACAGTTTAATATCCTAAGTAGTGCTAGAAATTTAGAGCTGGGATCAATCTACCAGTGACTCAACTACAGGCTGAGTGTAGTTGTTTTTTTGACAGCTCAGCCTGGTGTTGCTTTGGTCTACTTATTACCTGCCCCTAAACTGCTGAGTTTAAATTGTGCTTCTCTGTCACAATCATTTGTGGCTGCAGTCCTTGCTGTCCTTGGCCTAAATTTGGCTCCCAAATGTACAAGTACAGCTCTACAATACATTAGCTGAAATCAATTAAGTCTCTCTCAATTTAAAGCAACTGAAAGCTGAATTTGACCAATAAACGCTGTTGACCCTCTGAATGCCTGTATCAAATGCAGTGCTGCTGTTCTGGTTTGAGCCAGCAGAGAATTTAGCTATGTATCAGAAAATCAATTAAGTGAAGCCTTCAAACAATCACAGCTAACCTCTCATCTTGAAAAGCACATGGAAACATGTATCAACACTATAATAATAATGATGATGAAAAAGTATGAAAGTGTGTATGAAGCTACATCTGTTTTATATGTACACTATTACTTTGGGAATAGAGAGGAATATCTGCATAAGACCACATTTTTCTAAACAAATTATTTCATCTCCAGGGACTAACATATGAAAAAGTTCTACCACATTATGATGTAGCTCTCTGATGTGACAGCTTTGATATTCTGGATTAATCAGAACACTTTGACTCCTTTTTTCTGAATGATTAAATACAAAGTAATATTTAGATGCCTGAGATTACATAGACAGCAATAGGAATATGTAGACCTGAGAAAGAGGGATATGGATATTCTCGTTTTAAAGGTGGCAAACACCTTATCAAAGGCAAATGTCTCAGGATGAGGGAAAAGTTAGGGAGTATACAAGTCTGTTCACATTTAAATTAGGAGTAACTGTAGTGAAGTGTAAAGTCAGTAAGTGCAATATCAGGATCAGAACCTCTAATTATCTCACATCATCACTCAAAAGGTGTTATTCAGCAAAGTCTGTTACAATCCTTGTACTTCTTTCAACTAGTAGCTTCCAAGTTTAAGTCGAATGCTAATTGTTAGTCTTATAATGAAGCTTACATATTTTCTTCTTACTGAGAATAAAAGAGGAAGTGTTTTTACTTTGAAGAGTGAGTGACAATAACGCTTTGGTTGATTGAATAGTGTTTCAGGAAGAGATTGAGAAGGCTTTGAGAGGCTTTTGCTATAGTGCTTCCTGAGATTAGATTTACTGTGTTCTCCCGCAGTGGTATAATTAGATATGTTTTTATTATAATTAGACAGATATTTATCATACAGAGGCACAAGGAAACCCAAAATTCAACTAAAAAATCTTTTGTTTTAGCTAAAATATTTTGCTAAAGTCAATTCTTTGTTTATAAGCTACCTTCCTGGAGTTCTGCTTCTCCAAACAGCTGTTAACACCTGACTTTTTGGGTCCAGAGAATGAGGATGGTGTAGGACAAAGAAGGCTCACTTGTAAGGCTTAGATTCTGGGCAAATGTCCTATGGTGGAAGCTAGAGCTAGAGCATTGTTTCTGTAGGCAAAGGCTGCCAACTGAAACATCGATGTCCAGTGATTTATTCTTTTCCTCTTCTGTCCTGTGAGGATTACAGTCTCAGCTGATGGAGTGGTAATTATGTGCATAACTAGTTCTTCATATTAACCCTTCTTCTGTGGCCTATTTATGCATCTGATGAAGCCACAGGCAAAGTTTCCGCTTTAGGTGGGGTTTTTTTGGGTGGTTTTTTTGTTGGGTTTTTAAAAATTATATTTAGCATAGAGGTCGTCATTCAGAGGTGCCAAGTCAGATTAAGGTTCCCCTCTTTTTGTTTTTACTTTACTGAAGTGTTACAAAAATGCTGACAAGTAGAGGAGGAAAATTTTCTTCCTGCATATCCAGTCACATCAGATTGTAAAGGATGTGAAATAGAAATTTTTTATAGAAATGAGTAAACTGATAATGATTATAGCACACATTTCTCAAAACAGCTGGTGAATTTCATGCAAAGTGCCTTCCATGCTGTGAAATAGCAAAACAACACATTCCAAAAGTAAGGCCTTTCAGGGTGGTAGCCTGTATAATGTATTCAAAGGATCTCTCTGCTGATTCAGAAAGTCTTGATCAAAACCTCCATCTCTCCCTTTGGGTTGTATTTTGACATTCTCAAAGAGCAAATTACTTAGTAACAAGACTTGTGAAAAAGATTGAGAAGAATATATTGCACACCTGGAGACCAGTTCTGGACATAAACTCTGGGCCACTTGACAGATGGAACTGAGGACCATTTCATATTTTTTTTGAGCAAAAAACACACAGACACAAAAAAAGGATATTTAGATTCTCAATTCCCAGACAAATCAAGTCTGTGGAAACTAGGCACCTACTCTCCTGAAAGCAGCTACTCTACTCAGAGCATAGCTCTCACAGCCCTCAGTTGTTATAAAGTGCTTATCACTTCTGCAGATCTGAGCCTGGGAGTGCAGAAAATCAGTTTGCAAGCAGATATTTAAAAGACTCTGTGCATTGTTCATCTGTAGTGGGAAAAAATTTTGGCTCATTGGTATGTTCAGTGTCACAGAAAATTTTCAGAGCAGAGGGATGGTCTTGCTTTTATTTCTCAGCTCTGCGACTCGTTGCTGCTCATTTACTTTCTTATCACACAACTCCAGCATCTGTTCTGGTTTTGCATCTCAGTTTCTGCTTTTCTTATTTGCTCCAAAACAGTCTGCTGCTTTTTCTGTCTCTTGGTCACCTGGGTCTTTTCAGAGCAGCCACTGAGTCGTTCTGCCACTGCAGCAGGTACTACGTCACGGCAGATGCAATTCCAGGGAAAGTCCCATTCATCCCTCAGGCTTTGTGGAGAGCTGAACAGAGAAGGTAGAGTTTTATAAGTTTTGCTATCAAACCACTGAGCAGATACAGACTGGAATATTCAGGGCTTATAAACTACTTTGAGGGGATATTCATCAGAAAAAAACTCCCCAGTATTGGAGGTGATCCTTCTACCAAATCCAAAGCTTCTGCTTAAAAGAGAAGCCCTAACAAATATCCTTAAAGTGCTCTACCATGGTGGTTCCTCTATATTGTCTAATTTCTGAGGAAGTCACTTTTTTACTTCTGAAAAACAACAATGAAAAATGGTTCAATCTAAACAGGTAATATTTGAAACACATGTGAAGAACTTTAGGAAAATCTTATTGTAGGAATGACAGAAAAAAATACTTCAGTCCTTGCTTTGCAGAGAGGAAAACCTCCAGACTAATGTATTTTTGGACTTCCATGAGTTCTTCTTTTTCTTTTCGTTATTATTTTAGTATTTGTTGTGTATTAAGAAAACAGAGTGGGAAGACTAACTGCCACCCAGTTCACAGATACATCTGTGAACACACTTATTTCATATAAAGGTAAATAGATCAGTGCAGATGTTCATATAGGCACATATCTATATATTCAATGTAATTTCTGTAGCAAGGTATATTGCTCAGCTTTAAATAACCTTGCCATTTTTATTACCCATGTCTACAGGCAGCAGTCTTTTTAATGAAGTAAATGTATCTAGCAACATATTAAAGTCAAATATGATACTCAAGAGTCTCATTCTCTGCTAACAGTTCAGCATTCCAACATGAAGCAATTTCCAGAACATGGTCATATGCAGCAGTCTCCTTCTTTGAAGTTAGCTTAGATGTTTTACCCCTAATTGGACATTAGAGCATTAAGAATATTTTGTGTTTTAATGTTCTCATCAATATGTTCACTCTCTGACAGGAAAATAATATTGGTAAAATTAGAACACTGTATCAGCCTGAAAAATGCTTGCATACTTACTTTGGACAAAGAGAAGAGAAACACCTGAAATTGCCAGATAAGTATCATATTTTTTTTCCATCTTTCTTCAGCAGTTCCAACAGCTCTGTTGTTGTTTTCTTACAGGAAAATAAATTAATAAACAGAACAAGAAATTTAATTGTGTTTATAGTATTTGATGCTGTTCTACATAGTCATACTTTCTAGTTTTTCTGTGAGGAAACATTTGCTAGTAAATTCAAAATAAGCCTCAATTTCGTGGTCATCTGTGATTCGAATCTTTGGATTAATGGTCAGCTCAAAAGCTTATCTCATATAATCCCTTACTCAGTTTGGGTCAGGAAACTTCACCTGATGCAATGTACTATGTCTTAAGATGAAAACCATATCCTTCTACACCAAATTTGATTTAAATTAATTTAAAAACCCCTTATATATTAGGGCTGACCAAATCATAGTTGTTCCAAGTGTGTGTATGGGTCAGCAGCTCTTCAATTCTGCCAGGTCCTCAGAAATCCCATCAGAACTTCTGGAAGGAATTTCTGCCTTCTCTGATAAGCCCTTAGAAACCTTGATTGAAAAAAAATACAGATGCCTTGAAACTAATGGGTGAAGTAAAACCAAGAGCTCATTCCAAAATTTACTTGAGAATTTGTTTTGTTTTCAAAGATACTCATCCTCACAGTAAAATCACACCAGTTGGATTATTATTCCTACCTTAAGTTTTAATATGCAGAACTGAAATGCAAATTTTATTTTCCAAATATCTTAGATGTAATTAACTGTTATTATTTTTTTCCCAGTGGAATATTGTTTTTTAAAATAATTAATAAAAGTATTTCTACTGGTCTTCAGTTACTCAAGCAGACTGCTAATTTTCTCTGTATTTCATTAGTTGAGCTTTAAATCTTTCTGTCCTTCTCTAAGTCAATATTTCCTTGATTTTTAAATCAGTAAATAACAAGTTGGCTTGTGCTTGGTTTATTCTCTCCCCCAATATCTTTGTGGATGTACCATGTGAGCCAGCAGGAACAGCAAATCATTTCTATACTGGAAATGAATGAAACTTGCTAATTCTTTCTTTGGTCTGAAGTAATGTTCAGACTAGATAGATAAAAGGAAGAAGTCTTGTCTTGATTTTTTGCTACATAATAGAATTATTTTGAGGAAAATAAATACTTTTTACATTTTCTATGCCTTTTTAACCTTGAAGATTATAAATTGAAAATTGCTTTTTCCCATCACCTCCTTTAAAGCCCAAAAATTTTGGTTACTAATATTCTATGTTTAGTAACTGCCTTTGTTTCCAAGTGACAAAGGTGGCCTGAAAAGATAGAAGCAATTTCTAGAGCAGAAGAATTGTTGCTCTAATGTGTATGATCTAAGTCATACACATTTGCTACAGGACCAGAAGAGCAATTGAAAACAAACTATTTAACCTACTGATGGTGGGAAACCATGAGAATATAGAAATAAATTTAAATTTCATATTTTGAGAGCATAAGCTTTCACAATCAAAACACCAATGGCAGCTTGTTGTTGACAGGCAAGTGTTAATCTGTATTCTTCAAACCTCATGTTCTGTTTTCTATCATATTTGTGCTTTGAAGAAATAGAAATTTAAGAGTTTGTGAGGATACCCTGGGAAGAGTGAGGGAAAAAGAAGAGAGAGCAGTTCTTTAGGGAATTAAACTCTCGTTACCCATGAGCAGTTCTTAAGCAGCTAAGATCTCAGGTGAAACGTTGCTTCTTTGCAAGTGCTTCCTCCCTCTTTGTAGAAAATATCTTGTACACTGTTGACTAGAATGTGTTGTTTTGTTGGATTTTTTTTTCTGGAGGAACTTCTCTCAAAAGGCCATCTGACTATCACAAACCAACTGAGGTAAAGTATGGGAGGAAGCAGTAAATTTTTGAGGCTGTGGATTCCATTTGGACATATGTTATGAGAATCCTGTAAATATTAGGATATCATGAGAATCCCAGACCATATGATTATAAAAGCTGCATCAAGACAGTAACAAGTCATGCACAATACAGTCTCATATCTCAGATAGAAATGCAAATTTATAATAGGAAGACTTTATAATTGCAACAACAGCAATTTTTGTTTGTTTTATAGACAATTATTAGTGTTCCTTGTAAAAGTCATCTTGATTTCTGGCCTTTTAAAAATTTGCTCAAAGAGAGGAAAAATGTGCAATGGAAGAATGTTCTTTGTAACTGCATAAATAAAATCTTGGATCCTCAGATCTTATCATCCTATTCTCCTAGATTTTATCCCTCTACCGGAGTTTAACATAGTGTAGCAGTCATGGGATCACTTAAATTTTTAATGTGAAAAAATCTCTGCATTATCAATAGAATATTAAAAGTTTTTTATAAAGGTGGGTATAAAAACTGCTGGTTAATTTCCAAATAGCGTATTTAATAATTTTCCTTTTTTCATTTGTATTAATTACTTGCTAGAGTTTGATAGTCTTTTTGTTGTTACTAAATCACTTTCATAAATGTCCAGAAAATAAAATAAAACTGGAAAACAAAACTTGTCATCAAATTATACCGCATTTCTAAGAGTAAAAATGATATTTACATGTGTAAAGTTTGGGATTTTTTCAAAGCACTTAGATTTTTAATTCTTGACTTGCTTATAAGTTAAAAAATCTATTGGTGAAAGAATATTTACTGCAGCTATGCAGTATATACAGACAAAATCTTAAGACACTTGTAAGAATACTTTAAACCCCTGTAGCATGACAAGAAGTGAAATCAATGGTGTCTAATATAGAGAGCCCTGGCCTCAAATCAGGAGGCCTGGAGACACACCATCTATAACGCTGCTGTTTCCTTTGAGAACACATGCAGGATCACTTTCGAGGAGAAAAGACAACGCAGAAAGAATCGTGTCTTGCAGAATATACCGCCTAAGGAGTCTTTCTGCTGTGCCTTTTGCAGCCAGAGATTTTTTTTAACCTATTGCATAGAAAAAATCACTCATTTGGTTGAAAGACATGGGTGTCAGACATCAAAGATTTTAAAATTGTAGCGTCGCTGTAAACATGAGGTTTTGATTTGAACTGCAGAGACTGTAGTCAAACCGTTAATAGTGATGCCTATAAAAAGATATCTGTACAGAATAGAGAAACCTATGTAAAGCCAGGAAATTTGTGGACCATGATGTAGACACATACAGTCAAACTAAATTTCTTTCAAGATAAAGGGATTATACTGAATGAGCAAAAGGTTTCCTTTCCAGACTGAATGCACATCTTAAGACTTTTAATTTTGTCATGAAGTACAACTTTTAGTTGATCTCAGATATTGTTTTGTTTTGTCATTGATCTGGCTTTTTTTTTTGACTTTGGTATGTGAAGCACCTGATCAGTCATGAGCATCTGTTCAGTTATCTCCTCTGAGATGGTACACCGGCTACAAGTGGCTGCCCTGGTCAGGTGTTTGTTTGGGTTTTTTTGCAGACTCTTCAGTTAAGTGGAAGTGAATGAGCTACCTCCTCTTATCATGGTATCTACAGGTGGAAAGGGAAGGTGCTGTGATCATTGAGGCATACAGGCAAAAGGCAAATTCTATGAATGATATGGAAGTTGGATGTACTCTACTGCTGTTTAAATGTGACTGTCTGACATTTGTTTTTGCTGACCCCTGCAGATTACCTCCCATTTTGAACCATGGGATTTTCGATGTCACACGTCTCCCCAGCAAATATGAGCTCATCTAATCTGGAGAGAAAATATTTAAATACTTTTTTTGTCAGCAACAATAACTTTGACTTTTTCCTTTTCCTCTTCACATTTAATAGCGATGTTGGTTGACACTGCAAAAGTATATTAGATTGTTATGAACTTAAACCAGAATTGCACTAGACTGTAACTAATAATAGTTCAGTGCTAATGTAGGTTAGTATCCATTACTGAGAATTCTGGCATTTATCATGTCTTTAATTAGATAATGACAACAGGAAAAAAGTGAAAGAAATGCATTAAAACCAGTTCTATCAGTTTCAGGATTTCTGTGTCAATACCTTGAGTGTTCACAAAGGGATCCAGAAGGATCCAATTGTTTTTTAACTGAGGTGATCATAGGGTTGTTGCTATAGTATTGTTATTTGAATTTGCTCACTTTTGCTTCTCTAAATCTGTGGAATTGGCTTATCCCTGCTATTTGAATAAATATTGGGCTATCATGCAGCAATGAAAAGCAAAATGCTGTGACTGTAAACATTTTAATTGACATTTTTGTCTCCATTAAAAGCTGATTTTCTGATTACACTAGTCTAAATCTTCAACATCTTTACAGTTTGTTTCCACTTTGATCACTGAACTGAAAATGAGATTTTCCCACAGATATCTTCTGTCCTACTGCGTGTATATTTTATTTCATTTTGGTTTTGCTTCTACATTTTGGAAAATTTCAGGAAGCGTTGAACTGAAAGGTACTGATTCCTTGTATTAGAATTCTGTTAAAAATCTCTCTTGTCCAATAAGATTAAGATATAAGCTCAACCTTGTGCTAGTCTGCAGAATATGTGGTGTTCTTCTTGACCTTGGGGGCAGATTACCCAGTTTTAACTCTTGGTTACCCTAAAGTTGGATTTTTAGTGCCTGTTAGGCTGAAAAAAGGTAGACCACTTGCTCTAGCAATAGGAACCAATGTTACCTGAACAGAACCACAGAATCACAGAATATACTGAGTTGGAAGGGACCCACAAGGATCATTGAGTCCAACCCTTAGCCCTGCACAGGACCATTCCCAAAAGTTACACCATGTGCCTGAGAGTATTATCCAAACACCTCTTAGATGTGTGCTAAAAGGCATGGATCAAATTGCATTTTCCAGCCTTCACTGTATCTTTCCATATTCACATGTCATTGTTCAAAATCATGGCTAGAGCCCTTTAGATGTGCCATCCTGATCTCTGCCATTTGAGTTATTGTAGCTTGCAATAGTGCCAGTAATGGGATGTCATTCTCTGTTGCAGCCTATGCTGCAAAAGGAAAGGTCTCTCTTCTAGTGGGTTTTCAAGTGGATCTGTAACAGATGATGCAAGATGAGATTCAAAACCCTCAGACTCCCTCAGGTTTTAGGATAGTGTACTCTACAGGCACAAACTTTCATGCCTACTTCTTTTTTTCCTTTCCACCCAATCTGTCCCTGTTGCAGACACTTTCTCTCTCCTAGCTCCTTTCTCAGGCCTTCCTCCATTCCTTGCTGGTCACATACAATTGATGTAAAATGACAGCTGAGAAAAAGCAGTGCCTGGGCTTTACTCTGCTCTTTTTGTTATGACAACCACCAAGTACTTTCTGAAAGTGCTTTTAAATTCCTAAACACTAACTCTTCTGACAAACAGACCCATACTAGGAGGTTCAAACTGCAACTTTCCTTGTATTAATTTCATGAGAGTTAATGAGATGAAACATGAATAACAGAATTTCTACGCTACTGAAGTCTCAGGTACATTCTTTGAAAATCTGTTTCAGATAAATTAACACCACCTCCACTGAGAATTTTTGTCCTGGTTCTGCTTCGGATAGGGTTAATTTCTGCAGTAGCCAGGAGGGGCACAAACAGGATCTGGAAGTTATTCTACATCACCTCACATCACGCACAGAGGACAAGGGTGTGGGGGCAAAGGGGTTTCCTTCCAGTCGTACCAGTAGCAGAGGAGAAGTCTGGTTATTGCCAGGTTCTGTGTGTGGACTTTTGCCTCTCTTATTAATATTGCTGTTGTTACTGTTTGTTTCTTATGTCATTGCTGTTTCTAGTAAATTTTTCTATCTCATTCCATTATATTTACCTTTTGTGCCTCCAGTTCTCCTCTCCAGCCCACTGCAGGGGGAGGAGGCAGTGAACAAGCAGCACGTGGTTTGAAGTGTTTTCAGTGGGAACACTAAATTGGGAAAGAATACTAAATTGGGAAATACCACTCCTAAACCATGACAGTTTTTTACTTTGTTTTGGGAATAATGTCTTCTCTGTCTCGGTACAAAGCCTTTGCTTATTTAGTAAGATGCTGAAAAAAATGTCAAATGTGACTTGCTGCTGCTGGCACTTGCTTCATCTTATGCTGGGGTATGTTAAATCTATTTTGTCATCTATTGCTTTTTGTCCCATGTTCTATTCATATCAGATTGTTGGATTGTCCAAAGAGTGCTTATTTTAGAATAGAATAGAATATTTCCAGTTGTAAGGGTCGTATGGTGATCATTTAGTCCAACTGTCTGACCACTTCAGGGCTGATCAAAAGTTAAAGCCTATTAAGGGCATTGTCCAAATTCTTCTTCGACACTAACAGATTTGTAGCATCGACCACCTTCTAGGAAGCCTGTTCCAGTGACTGACCACCCCCTCAGTAAAAAAAAAAAAAATGCTTCCTTATGTCCAGTCTAAACTTCCCCTGGCACAGATTTGAAACACTTCCATCTGTCCTATCACTGGATACCAGGGAGAAGAACTCAGCACCTCACTTTACTCTTCCCGTCCTCAGGAAATTGTTGGGAGAAATGAATTTTTCACTCAACCTCCTTCTCTTCAAACTAGACAAACCCAAAGTCCTTACTGCTCCTCATAGGAAATTCCTTCCAATTCTTTTATCAGCTTTATTGTCCCCCTTAAATTACGGTGCCCATTTTTCTTGTTAGAGTTCTTTCATATCCAGTTTTTGTGCTTAGATGTTTGTTTTTTTTTAATTTATGAAGTTATAAGGTAATAGCTACCAGCTACTTTTTGAGAAAGGACTTGATATACAGGAAAAGGGCTTTCCCTATAACGATCCGATGTATATCAGAGAATCATTGAAGTTGACATGGTGTGGTAAGCATGTGCTCCTATAGGTCAAAATGGACCTGTAAGGGGGAAGTATTTCAGAAGTGTATCTGTGCAGTCCTCAAAGCAGAGTTAATTGCTAAGGGGAAAAAAGGTCCTATCTGTCATTTGAGAGTCCATTATAAGACATATCTTATTCCTTTACAAGATTAAATAAAAGTATTCCATCAACCTTATTTTAGCAAAGAGTAACCTTTGCAACTTGGTAACTTGTTTGGAAGTACATTTTCTGAAAAGTTATCTACCAGTAGTCCTACTGAGAGGACAGTTTCAGAGGTATTTTTTTTTTTTTTTTTTTTTTTATTAGTTTGCAGATCTGGATCCTTGTCTTAATCATGACTTTATAAAGATGTTCCTTCATATTGCTAGAGACTAAATGCAAGCGAATTTCAGAAAAACAACTTAAATACCAATATCCTCTTTTCCTGCTGCTCTGCTCAGTGATGTTGCATTCTTGTTTGTCAATGAAAATACAAATTTAATACTGGGTTGCCTCATACGGGAGAACTTGTGAGTATAAATTTACTGTGTTTCCTTTTAAAGTGATCTACCTTCACTTGCCATCAAATTAATTCTCTTACAGAGTATATACAGTAAGTGTGGTCTCTTTTCTCACCCTGAGAGTTTGCTTTGGGTTTTACTTGTCTTTAACCAGGCCATTTGTCCTGTTTTACTCAACCTCTTCTTGCTCGGTGAAAATTTCTTTCATAATCAGTCTTAAAAATTACTATGGCATGAACTTGCTGTGAACTCCACAACTTGCCTCTGGCATTTCAGACAGATCAGCTGTAATACATTGGTGCAATAGGCAGTGAAAAAAAAATTGATGCTTGATCAAATACTACCCCTTTTTCACAAGGACATTGTTTGTTACAGGGAGTTTGCCGCAAAAGTATTGGCCCATGCTCTTTTTATGATTATCTCTTGGAACAGAGGAAAGCTGTCATATGATGATTTCACTTGAACATCAAGAAACACTTTTTTACTGTGAGGGTGAGTGAGCAGTGGCACTGGTTGCCCAGAGTGGTTGTAGAATCTCCGTCCTTGGAGATATTACAAAGCTACCTGTATATGGTCCTGGGCAACCTGCTTGAGCAAGTGGCCGAACCAGATCACCTCCAGAGGTCCCTTCCAACCAGAACCATTCTGTGATCTTATGGCTTTTGCTTTTCCACCTTTCATTTGGAAGTAGATAATAAATTTTTTTTTTCTTGTTCTTCTGACTGGCATTGGAAAAATTGGATTTTGTTGCTTCTCTATTTTGAAAAAAGGCCAGTCTGTGCTCTGAACTAGCTATATGGTTCCCCTTGAAGTCACTAGGAAGAAACAGGTGCCTTCAGGACAGTTAACTCATTCAGAGATAGTTGTCTATTAACTTTCAGGTCAGAGTAAGCAAGTAGTTTAGAGGACACGTGTAATTTCTGTCTGCCTACAGTTAGGGGAGATGAATTCCACTGTAGGTTTCTGTATGGTCTTTCTCTCTTGCCTTTTTTCGGAGTGGTTCTGATCTCTTAGGAGACTTTCTGTTTTCATTAGTGTTGATATTATGATATAAGAATATAGGAGGCAAAATATTACACATTTGGCTTGTGTGAAGTCCTGCTGTTTGGAGAGACACGTGAGGTTGCTCTGCAAGTGCTCAATACAACAAATGTGAACACATATTCCTCTTTCCTCTAGAGAATTTGTTACTGGACTCTTTCCATCCCTTGCCCTGAAAGCAGGGTAAAACAGTCCCTTAGTCTTCTAGTTTATATTTCTTTGTTATAGAAGGACGGACATCTTACCATTTGGCTGAAGATCTCATGCTCTGACTTAATTGCTATTTATTTTGTAGTGTGAGGCTAGTCTGCGTAACTTGGTAAGCATATACCTGTCTTGTGTACCATGCATCAAATAGCTAACATTGCAGATTGAGTAACAGGCACTAGCCCTTAAAAATGCTCTGTAGCAATGCATATTTAATTTCTACCTGAATAGTTCCCTCTCCTGGGACACACAGCTTGAACTTTTCTCACCTGAGTAGTACAGAAAGAGCTTTCACCAGTAGTGGTAAATAAAATAGGCCTTACAGTGCACCTTCATAGGGTTAAAACTGTCCTTCTGCTCTATTCTCACTCCTCATAAATGGTTTTGCCAATGCTGGCAGCTCAACAGTTGGACCAGGGCTCCAGGCTGTGTCCTCACTCTGTTTTACTTGCCAGTATGGAAAGCCTCTGTGTTTGGTGGGTATCTGGGTGTAGGAGCTATAACGTTTTCTCTTGCCTGAATAGCGGCCCAAGTACATTGCCAGTGTCGAGGCTGCTGGCTCCCTGGGGATGGGCATTAGGAATGACAGGGAGCTTCCCAGGTGGACGATCGCAGGTAGGTAGGCAGGGCCTGTCCCGTCTCCCCACACAGGAACAGGGTAACGGGGGGGCACCAGGGCAGCCACAGCCCAGGCATTGGGCACCTCTCTAGGGATTGGGATGGGCCAATGTCAGTTTGGGACATGGGCTCACGGTGGCCCAGCCCAGCAGGGCCCATGGCTGGCCAGGGCAGGCCTGTGGGGAACTGGAGGCTGGTCTTGCTGTGGGGATATTGGGGCAGGGGCTGGTGGCCCCAGGGTTCTGACGTGGTGGTAACCGCAAAGCAGATAGATATGCCCACTTGGTAACATGTACTGATTTTATTATGAAGAGTTTTGTTTTATTATATCATGTAACAGTTGTTTAATTGTGAGCAATTAGATATAAACTATTATTTATTATTATTATTATTACTTATTATTTTTCTTCTAATCTTTAATGTATATATTTGGCTTCCTGATACCTATCATATGCTGTATTCTGAAATTTTGCTATATAATGTGTAATGCTAAAAACAAATAAATAGAGATATTAATTCTTTTTATTGTCTTAAGTGTGGGCACTTCTGAATTTTTTGTCTCTAAGTGTCTCAGTTCATTTCTTACCTCAAGAATCCTTCATTGTATGGATGCAGTAGTGCATTGGTCACACAGGGTGTGGTTTTTATTTTTGTGTCACTCACAGGAGTCATCTGTAATTTAGGTTTAATGTTTCTAGGGCTAATAACTTTCTTGTTTTTGCTAAATGTCTCCCTAACATTTACACTACTTGAAATTTAACTTTATCTACTTCTTACTTGATATCCCACTCGTAATTTACTTGGCCTCATGGTACAGCGATTATGCTATCAAAGAATTAAAAATCTGGTTTTGCTATTTCCCATCTCTTTATGGACACTTCTGAAGAGGTCTTTGTGCCTTTCACACACGCTAATGCCCACTGTTCATTTGCATTCTATTTCTTATTGTGTTCTGTTGCCCTGTCTTTGCATCTGGTGCTAGTATGAACTTCACAGTCCATTTATTTTTTTACTGTTTTGCACTTCAGTGATGTCACATACATGCAAAGATCTCTGAGTCACTGATTACTTTCTCAATATGGGGGCATTTTTTCTTTGTCTACCATCCTTTGCATAATGACTTGTCAGAATTTTTGCATGTGACCCCATGTAAAGGGCATTTCATTATTATTTTTTTCCCCCTTACAATAGCCATAAGTCTTTGGATTTTCTTCATCTCTTCTGCTTTGTGTTTGTATGCCTTTCTTTGTTGAATTTTCAGTAAATTTTCATGCTTTCCTTGCTCTGCCTTCTTAAATACCTTTGTGACTGCTTTTCCTATGTTCTCTATTCGGATGTGAGTTTGTTCACTAGCTGTGCATGTCTTTAGTTCTCTGTAGAGTTAATGGGATCCCTAAGCATTCTCGTTTGAGTGCCTGGATTTTTGTCCTGTCATTATTCTATCACAAATTAGTTCAGCCTGTACGGTTTGGTAATTGCATGAATCAGTCATCTTTGTGTAGTTTGCCAAATCTCTGACCCATTGTTCTGCATTGATGGTTCTTGATTTACGGAAAAAGGAGTCTTTCATGTAGCAGGATTTTTAAATGAATTAAAATGCTCCGGAGCATTAAGATTTCTCCCTGCCTGCTGCTGACGTAGTGGGATGTCACTGAAGTACAAGACACCCTTTGGCCATAACAACTGTACCAGTCTACTCCTCTTGTGTTTTATTTTTCTCCCCTATTTTCTAGAACCATGTCACAATCTGTCATTTTCTTCCTTTGTTTCAGCAGTTTTGTATGTTATTTCTTTAAATACTCATCTGCTCAGACATTAGACTACATTGTCCCTTAGCTTATTATTTTTGTTGTCTGTAAGATCACTTTAAATTTCCTGTAATTGTACATAAGCACAAGCAAAGGTAGTCAAAAAAGATACACATTCATATTTTGTTCCTTCCTTCACAAGTAAGGTCTTCACCACTCTTACAAACTTGAACATTTTATATCTAGGAAGATCTCTACAGCATTGTTCTGACAATCTTACTCTCACTTTTCTGTCCCCTCCATCTCTTCACTCTGCGTCTGGCCCCTAATCACTTGTTCATTATCCCCCTAGCTCTGTTCTAAATCTCACAGTTTTGTGTCATAGTATCTTTGCCTAGTCAGCTCCATACCCCATGCCTCATCAAATCTGTCTCAGCTATCCCTTAGGGCATCTTTTCACTGGTTCTCAGGTTTGCTGCTTTTGGCCACCTTTTTGCTACTCCTCCTGACACCTCTTCTTGCCACATCTTATACTTATCTCATACGCATCTTATGTTTTGTTCTTTTGTGTAGGAGTCAGTCAGACAGATTCCTGTTCCTTACCTGGGATCTGGAACATGTGAAGAAGCTGGTGTGGCAAAGAAGGTGTTGCTTCATCCCTGGAAAATATGAGTGGAGCAGCAGTTTTACCTGTTGAATCCTAGTTAACCTCTACTGTTCATATTCAAAATGGGATGATTCCACCAGCAGCAGAAGGCTTGTGGCACAATCCATCTTGAATGCAAATTTGCAAAGTATATTTTCTGATACAAAGGCCATTACCTTGGCTCTTCATAGTTTGTGCTCCAAACCATGTAACTTTCAAAGAAAAATATCACCCATCTTAATATGGAAAAAACTCCATGCTTTTCATTCCCTAGTCTTTCAAAAGTGGCTGATCTACAGCAAAAGGAAAATTGTTTGGAAAAAATCAGACTGAGCCAGTAGTAAGAGAGAAAATTTTATTTCCAAAATTTAGTAGGTCAAGGTCACAAATAAAACAGAGCAAAACCTTACAGAAGAATAAGACAATTACAGCAACAATCAATGACAATAAATTTATTAAAAGAAAATGTCAGTTTGAGTTTAGGTAAAACTTAAAGCGTAGGATCCATTACCTTAGCTGGTATTGAAAAATCACATTAATAAGAGAGAAGTCATTAGTTAAGGAGAGAATCTTTCCTCAGAAAACTATGTGAGCTGATTGTGCACATGGAGCAAGAAAAGAAGCAGTGTCAGCATCTGCCATGGCTAACCTTGAGATGATGAATCAAAAGAGTGAAAAAATTTTCTGTGTCTTAAGAACATTTTATTCTGTATCTCTTCACTTCAGATAAATAACCTTGTTCCAGGTAAAATCAGTGTAATTCATAGGCTCAAATTTTTCTTCCAAGTTCAAAATATATTTGGGTGTAGATATGCTACAGCAGTCTAAATGTGGTTTGGCAAAGACCAAAAAGCCTCAAGAAGAAGGGCATTTTTATAATACTGAAAAAGCACTTTTTCGCAAAATAAAATCTACTTCTAAATATAATA
Source organism: Chiroxiphia lanceolata (assembly GCF_009829145.1). NCBI lineage: Eukaryota > Metazoa > Chordata > Aves > Passeriformes > Pipridae > Chiroxiphia > Chiroxiphia lanceolata. The sequence continues at coordinate 77,528,688 of NC_045637.1, forward strand.
TCACTTTAATTACTTTTGTTTTCAATCTATCCACTAATGGGATAACCACCAAATGAGCAGCTGAACATTTAACCTGTAGTGTAATGATGTCTTCAATGCCTTCCTAGCACCATTTCTATTGATCTTGCCAGATTATTTCTGTTTCTTAACCTGCCTCTGTCACTCCTTAGTCCTCTGTGTTTATTTGTTTGCCTTCATTATAATTGCAGACCAAGTCCAGATGCTGTTTCCCAAGTGCAATAAGCTGTTGGGTCCTAGGACATCTGTTTTGTTTGGTAACAGTATTGCGTAAACTTAAGAGAGGGTATAAATTTGAGCCAGGTTCACTGTGTATGGAATGCGGTGAGAAGGGTTTCTGAGCATTAGCTGTGACTGAGAAGTCACAGATAAAAAGGTGCTACCTAAACCAGGTACAATCTTGGAACTTTGTCCCTTGCACTGTTTGCTCTGTTCTGTTCCCCTTGAAATCTTCAGCTGTTTCAAGCAAACAGTTCACCCCTTAGATAACACTCTTATATAGATTACTCAGGTTTTACACTAGTGTGCAGGCAAATTCGTTCCAAATTTGTCCCAGGGTGGTTTACTCTCCTTGGTATAGAGCCTATTTGATAGAATCATAGAATGGTTTGGATTGGAAAGGACCGTTGAGATCATCTAGTTCCAACTCCCCTGTCATGAACAGGGACACATTCCACTTAACTAGGTTGCTCAGAGCCCCATTCAACCTGGCCTTGTATACTTCCAGGATGGGACATCCACAACTTCAAACTCCTTTACATCGGATGAATTTAATGGGGAATGTTTTGCAAATTGTTGCTGTCAACATTTAAAACCCCCATTCTATGTGAAGGCAAGTGGCCTAAGCTGCTTGCAAGTATTCAATGAAAAATAAGAACTTTATTTTGAACTTTGTAGAAGTCTGAAGCATAAATGACCTGAATAGATTTTTTAATTATTTTTGTTCTTTTGTTTCTCCCCTTTGGTCCTATCTTACTTTCATTGAAAGTATTTGACAGGGGCAAGGCAAGAGAAGCCCTTTGAGGAAAGAGGTTTGTTGTATCAGAGAGAATATTTTCATAGGAAAAATGCACTCATTGCAAGGCATGTAACAGTTTGTATGTTTAGGACTGGGTGTTCTTTAATATATATTTTTTTTATTTTTGAAACTTGGTGTGTGTGGTAGGATGATGACAGCAGCCTGTCACATGAACAAATAATGGAAATAATATCCCCATGTTTCACAGTTCATTTTTTTAAATTAAGCCAAATCAATTTTTGCCAATTCTTGTATTTGCTCCCTTGTGTCACAGTTCGGCTGGGTTTCTGCTGCTCTTCTGTAAAAGGCGTACAAAGCTACATGACTGCTAGTCCCCCAAAGAGTGCTGAGTCTTATGGGCTTGGTAATGCATAGCTGTGCATAATAGGAACTATGTTCCTGTTTGACCCATGGTTGTTAACAGGCTTCTAGGCATGGTTTTGGGAGGATCATATGCTGACGACTTTTCCTGGCAAGCAGTATGGATGAGGCCATTCAGCTGTGTGTGGGGAAGGGAAAGCTTGGCTGTTTGGAGGTGAGACACATTGTACTGCTTGTCATCTCAGAGCCAGAAGCCAAGCTCTGGTCTTAGTTATTTATATAAGTGAAGTCTAAATGGATCAGCTGACTGACCTGTGAGTCTGTTGGCTTCCATGAAGAAATGAAGTTGCCTTCACTAGAATTGAAACTATAGAATTATCTTACTTGAGCTGTGACATGGATGTGGGCATAATACTTTTATGTTAGTAAACCACATGCAGTTTGATGAATCTTCAGAAACTATCAACAGAAAAGGGCCAAGAGCTGTTCAAACAGTGCATGTCCTTCTTACATATCTCTTTGAGTCTCATTTGGTTTTCCCATATAAATCTCCAGTTTTAACATGAGTGTTCTGGACTTGCATGTTATTTGTTATTTTACTTTAGCAAACACTTTTAGATTCCATAGCACAGTGTGTGACAACCTGTACCAGGGAAGCTGAGCTTCAGGACAGGACTGGCAAAACTGGAAAAAGCAAAAAGCTGTTTAATGTATTTAAAGGCAGCTAAAATAAAATAAAAAATACAAATGTATCATTTTATTGAAGTTTCTCTCTCTCCTTTCTCCTGTAACCAGTTATGTTGGAAAGAGATTCTTGATTCTTAAATGTCACTGCTGACTGACTGTTGCTATCCTTCTGGTATGTTATCATAAGGTACATTGTGATAAGCCATGACAGACATTTGAAGTTGGATTTTTATGCTGAAAAGTCACAGGCAGGTATAAAGCAGCAGGTTCTAATTCCTGATATGTTGCTCAGGCTGGCTGGGATGAGAGGGCACAGATGTTTCAGAAGCTACTTTCTCATTTTGTTTTCAGCAAAAACCCACTGTAATTTTGATAGCAGCACTAGATGGTCAGGTTTCCATGGCTAGTATCTGTGTAGTCCCTTCTGGTCTGTCTCTGTCTTGACAACTGCTGAGAACAAACCTGTGGAATTTGCCAGAGAGCACCTTGTCTTCTCATCTGAGCTCACTACCTGATTTCTCTGTTACCTGTGACACCAGTCTTGCATGTTCTGTTTGCTCTCTGTGCTTCACAAAGTTGATCTCATAATTGCTCCTGTAGATCAACAACCTGCTTTGCTTTCTCAGCTCATTACCTACCTGCCTTGTCTTTGCTCATTGGCTGTCTCTCTTTCAGACTTTTCTCATTCAGCAACAAAACAGATCTCTAGGAGTCCCATAACCCTCTGTCTGTCTTCTGAGCACAGGGCTGCCTTTACGTCTCTTCTTTTCCTGCTCAGAAAACCTGCAGGTATTCAAAACAGAAAAATGGGGACAGCATTTGTAACAAGCACAACACGTGGGTCAAGGATGCCTATCCACTTCCACAAGGGCAGGAAGGAGAATGGAAGATGAAGAACAAATAGTTCTTTCTCACCATATTCAACCAAGCATGATTGTCTCTTTCAAGCCTGTCCACAGATTGATGGAAATTAAAGACTATAATGTCAGCTGCTAAAATTTGAGAGAATACGTGAATACAGGACTTGTAATTAGTCAAAAGTGGGCTGGAAAAGGAGAAGGAGCAGGATGTAGTTTAGCTGAGGAATGATGCAAGTGGAAGAATGAAAGGATGAAGCTGGGGGGTATGGGTGGCATGTAGGAAACAGAAATATTCTAGAGAGCAATCATTCACAAATAGCTATTTGGCTAAAAATTCCCTACCTGATTTTATCCAGCTATTCTAAGGATCCCATACATTTGAATGAAGTAGGACTTGTGCAAAGTCAGTTTCAACAGGTTCCTTGAGATCTTGCAAGTGATTTTGAAAACTTAAAAAAATAAGATAGCCTGGAACAACAGGTCAGATACTAGATGCAGAGTAGATTTCCAGGTTTCTGATATTTGGTTTTTTTAAGCTTCCAAGATTTTTATGAGTTTTGTGTTAGGGCTTCAAAATGATCTACTGCTGTGATTGAGCTCTTTGGAAAGTCTGGCCATAAATCAATGTGGAAGAAGAGATCAGGAGGTGGGGGAAGTCCAGATCTACTTAAAACATTAGCTGCCTGTTGTAATTTTCATTCAAAATACAGCGCTTGAGAAATTTCTGACTTGATCACTCCAGAATCCCTTGTGGCCCACACTGGTAAAATAGCAAAGAAGTCACTACGTAGGAAGTCATAAAACTTTCTGTAATATATTATACAGAGTTATATCTCCCAGTCAACATCCTCTTTAATTTCCTGGTTGTTATGTAGGACAAATGTTCCTTGACCAAAAGATAATTTTAAAACCAAAAGGAGAGTTGTTTACTTACAATAGTCCGCAAAAGCACAGGAAGAGCTTATTGTTTTTAGGAAGAGCCGACAGCAAATAAAGATGTCACAGATATAAAAATAAACCTGTGCAAGACTGCATGCAAAGTAAATAGCAGGAGTAAATTGTTTTTTGGACATCCATAATCGAATTATGTCATACATGTGAGTCCCCTTTTTCCCACTTGGAATCAAAGCAAAAACTCAAGGTGTCAAGGTAGAACTAGTTTTTGAGGGCCTAATTCAAGACTACCCTATGACAATAGATCTGGTTTTGTGCTTTCAGTCTAGACATTTACGCCATTTTATTTCTACAAACCAGTGCAACTTTATTCCTTGACACCTAAGATAAAGCAAAGAGCGTTGAGTAACTTTTGTAACACCAAAATACCCAAATGTGTGATTGGTCAGAGGAGTCATAACCTATAAATACAACCAGCTGTACACATCACATACATTTTATGTTCCTGATTCAGAGTGGGAAATCCCAGCAAACTTGCTGGAGTTTGGTGTAGGTAGATTCTGCACACTTTCATCAAGCCCTTCTCGAAGCCAGGGTTTGCTAGTGGTAAAATGGGGTAAGAATAGTGATATATAGATTCAATATAGAGAAGCAAGCTTTCTCTGCCACTGGAAGTTGCTGCTCTTTTCTTTAGTGAAAACACAGTTAATTCCTCTTATGTAGCTGTTCTGGTATAATGCAATTATACAGACAAATCTGCACGTAAGGGGTCTAGAGCAGTGATTTTCAACCTTTATCATTGACCAGGAAAAATCCCGGTATGGAGTGGACCCCTGTATCATAAGCTAATTAGTTTTCCCTAATAATCTTTAAGCCCCTGCAGACCAGGGTTGATGCTGCAGATCATAGAAGGAAGAGCCATTTCTTTGCTGAATTTTTGCAACCTATTCCACAGAGCATCAACTTGCTGGCCCTTCTCATCTGATCCCTCACAAGATAATAACCAGTCTACCTCATATAAAGCAGGGGTAATTTACATCACAGTAATTCTTTCTTAATGATAGTTTTCTTCACAGAATTGACTTGTCTTTGCTAGAGAATGGCACAGAGATGTCTAAGTCAAGTAGATCTCATACATCCTCACAAAATTCCCTCCTGCCACATTACCTTACAGACAAAATTATCCGTTGGCTTCACAGTGTATTTGTGAATGTGTTATGCCATTCCTTTTTGAAACATTAAGAATGTGGATGCAACAGCAGGGAAGCAGAATCAGGTCCTGAAAAATGGATTTCTCTGTGCTTTGTTGCAGTTGCATGAAAGTATACAGATGTAAGGAACAATTGGTTCCTTGAGTTGAGAGATGTCCCTATTTTGGTCAAGCATGGGTATAGTGAAAACCTGATAATAGGAATATGGCTCTCTGTGCTTTGAATTAAAGAGTTTACATTTGTCAAATAAAAAAAAAGTACAGAAACTACATATATATATAAAGCTTTAAAGTAAACCAAAGCATTGTTGTTGTCAATTCAGTTTTGTCTGTGGTTAAAAGCTCTATCTTGTAGTTTGGCAGGGTAAATCCTTAATCACTTGGGCAGTCTTCTGAGGTAACCCCTTAGAATCATAGAATCATAGAATCAGCTGGGTAGGAAGGGACATCTAAGATCATCAAGTCCAACCCTTGATCCACTACCACTGCGGTTACTAGACCATGGCACTCAGTGCCACATCCAGTCTCATCTTAAAAACCTCCAGGGATAGTAAATCTACCACCTTGTAAAAGTAGTGGATGGTTTTATTGTAAAACAGTCTATAGCATATCTGGAGCTGCTCTGGTATATTAGTGGTCATGATGTTCTCTGCTGGTTCATCATAAAATGCCTAGGCATTTTCTGCTTGCCATTTAATGGATTTCATAGAGGGAGGATAACGTGGAGGCATTTATTTTATGAAGCAGCCATATTTCATTAGTTTTACTGTGTTTGGCAGACTGTTCTCAGATATAAAAAGCTGCAAATATTGAAAGATAATTGGTAATTTCCCATGTTCCTTAAATAGCCTAGCCAGAAAGTCACCCAAATTTTCTGCAAAATTTCTGGGGCTGGTAAAATACACAAATATTTCTTTCATTGTGCTATGCATGAAAATATAATTAACTGAAATACAAAACAAAAAATACATCTCATTTAAATGAGATATCTTTTATCTACACCACCATTTCTAAGGTTATATATATGCTTGATGAGAGATGAAAGTGCAATGTAGTGTCACATAAGGCTTATAGACTACCACGTTTTTGCCGTATTTGTACAGATTTGTAATTAAGTCAACAGGTTCAGGAAGCTTTGGGCACTGCCACAGATGCTGATGGGGAGAGGCAAGATGGAGCAAGGGAGGGAAGGACCTGTGACGGTTGAAGCTGGGTAAGGAGGAAGGATTATGACAGTCTGGGAAAGGCAAGTGAGAAGGCAATGACAGAGTCCGTAATGGGAGAAGGAAAGAGATGGAGGAGGACTTAGAAAGGAGTGTAATAATTTGTGTGGGGTGTCAGGAAATGAAGCAAGAACAGATGGGAAAATGTAAATGAGAGAGAGAAGACAGTAGCACCAGTCAGGCTCAGCTGCAGAAAGATTGAAACTGACACCTATGTTTAATATAATCCTGTATTTAACTCTTGCTTCCGGAACAGGGGTGTCTGGAATATGAGTTATGGAATGATTTGGAATGTGTCTTTCTATGTGGTAATTAACATACCTTCTGCAGCAGCTGGTTTGAGCCCTCCAGCCCAGACAGAATGAGCTATGCAAATCAGTGAGAAATGAAGGAACCACTCCTCCTCTCTATCTGTCTCACACCCTCTCTCTGGATCATCTAGCAGAACTGTCATCCAGTTGGGGGCTTCAGCATCTTGCCAAGAATACCTAGGAAGCAGAAGGGCAATGGAACCATAAATCTAAAAGTCTTACAAAACAAAATCTGTGCTGATATACATAAAACTGATACTCTGCACAGAGCTCTATAAACTGAAATTCACAATTTTTTCTCCTGCTAAAGAAAGTACATATTGCTTAAAAAATTCTGGAGAAAGGATGTCATAATTTATTAAATTCTTTGAGATAAATGCCTAATGAACCCTATTGACTTAATCACTATTCTCATTCCATTGTATTTTTTTCACAGGTAGTTTATGTATACATTGGAACAACAGTAAACTATGTACATGATCTTCATTTCAGAGTGTTGTTATAACTTGATTCTCCTCATGGAAAACTTGTAGACCACTGAAGTTGTTTTCAGTACAGTAAAAACTGGCTTAATGTGCAAAGCATTGAGCACATTTTTCTCTTTACTAAAAGGTTATAGTTCTTCAACACCAGTGTCAAAAGTTACATGAGGTACAGTGTCTTAAAATACACAACATGCCTATCTCTCAAACTGATATAACAGAAATACTGTGCTTGCTCAAAGCAATTATACAAAGTGAATCTTGCCCTGTTTTGAACTTTGAGTCAAAGGACATAAATATTTTGAAAGGAGGTATTGGCTTACAAATGTGACTCCAGCTGAGACTTTAAACATCAAAGAGACATGTTGATGGAGATCAGTAAGAATTTGTAAAGCCATATGACTTGGAACATGTCAGCCAGAGATGAAAAAGAGACTGAAGTCTTGTGATCTTTACTTTCCCATAGTAAGTTGCCTTTTCCTGGGGATGCTCAATTGTTATTAATGACAAAATAGTACCATAAATGTTCATCTTCATATTTGTATTATATAAAATTATGGTCAGAGAGAGATGAGTCATAGACAACTTTTTTCTTATTATGTAAGGTTTAGAAAAAACTATTTACCCCTTTTCTTCCATCAACAAAATTTCCAAGGTGCTGCAATTATTAGGCGTTGGAGTAGCCCTTATTGGGACAGTAATGTCAGGTAAAAGGTAGTGTGAAATAAGCAGTTTCATGAGGAGACACAATTCAGTCTTCACTAGATGGTACTAGCAGTAACTACTGTGTGCTCTTTCTGGGAAAAGAACCTTCCAGAGTGTCTTTATCTTAACTCTTGTATGTGCTTACAAAGGATTTGAGATTTTTTGTTGTTTAGAGTAACAAATCTTGATAGCACCCCACCTCTAACTCATGTTTGTTCTATATGATGTATAATTACATGTTACTTACTGGCAAAAAAGCAAATGTAGAAAGACATTGCATCATATTCGGATGTCATCTTTTGGTGCCTGTATGAAGGAGGAGGTAACAGAAAAGGAAACTCCTCCTTTCCATTATATGCAGTTCATTCCACCTGTAACTGAACTCGGCAGTGAGTAGTTCTATAACTCACTTTTAGGCTTTTAAGGTGTATTATTCCTCATATTAATTGATAAAAGAGCTTGTACTCCTTTTTTTTTTTCCTAGGAAAGATTGCGTCATTTTATCTTTTGCCTTAAAAATTGCCAGACCTGGACCTTTACTTCAGCATGGCTTATGTCTGTAATACAGCCATTCCAGTGGTACCAGAGTCAGTCTTCTCAAAATACAGAAATGCATCATGCTAGGAAACCTATGGTGAGGCTCAATCTGATTTCTTCACTGAGGAAATCTAAGCAACTAAGCTTGTGAACGTGCCTATGTGCCAACTGAGCTTCACAGTAGGATTTTCTGAACAATTTCTTAACTCCCTCGTATTCTTTCAAAAGTGAAGGTAGCATTCTATACAGTCTTCTTCACAGGTCTCAATCTGAATTTTCAAAAGTGAGTGTGCAAAAGCTAAAAAACCGTAAAAGGATTGTTAACAAATAATTCTAAAAATCTACCTATAGTAATTTCAGAGAGAAAAAAAAAGGGAAGTATTTTAGATTATTCTTGTCATTGTTTTTTTCTTGAAAGCTTCAAATTCTGATTTAATCATCTACTGGTTTCCTAGTTCTTGGGCAATTTCTCTGCCTACATTTGTAGAGAAAAGAGTACATATGTAATTCCTATTCAGGAAAACATAGGTTTTGTTCCATTTAAGTTCCAAATGCTTTGAAAGGAACAGGTTTCAGCTTCTTGACAGACCTTCTCCCAGCTGTCAGAGGGAGTTTCTAATTTAGGTCAGATGGGTAGATAGTCCAAATGTGTATCTCAGGTTGGCAACCTCCTTCTTCGGTTCTGAAGGTAGTGTGAAAACTGTCACCCTCACTTTCTAAATCTTTCTTTACCATTGGAAACCTAGTGGATCACCACAGGGAAACCATTTGGATCTCACAGTGCAATGAGAAATGGGGGGGGGGGAAAGCTATACTGTACATACTCCTATGTAAGAATGATTAAACCTTAGCCATACCGAGTGAATGCCTTAACATTCGCTGTTAATCCATTGTCAAAAATCTTTTCCTCAGACTAGTTAGACTTCAAAAAGTTTTGCATAGTTTGGTTCTTATATCAACCATGGTTACTGATGAGCAACATGAATTAACCTCATATCCTTTATGATGATGTTTGCTTATTATGGAATGAATGAACCTGAGAAGAATTCTCCAGTGTGCTTTGGCTTCCAACCTGGTCTGAAAGCTAAGCACTGAAAGAAAGTCCAAAAGGCAGACCCAGAAGACCTAGGTCTTCTGCCTCTATTTTAAATTTTGGTTTATTTCTAATACTTCCCCTTTAATTCTTTTTTCCATATTTAGGTTTTTGTCCACCATGCCAGAAGCCATATATTGGACAAGGATGCAGAATCAGAAAGATACATTGAGAATAGCACTCCCACGCAAGCACTCCACAAGAACTTCTCTGGAATATGTTTCTGTACAACATGCATAACCTGCTCTTGTAGAAACAGCTGTTTCTATGTGTCTTGTTTATTATTGATAGCAGCCACCATAGTCAGGTGATACATATTCACTTTATAATTACTGATTTGTCCTTCTCTCACTTTGCAGTAAGGCTTCATTGTTATGGTCATGGGAGGAAAAAAGTTTCTTATGGAGATGGTGTTACAATTTTTGAGGCAAGATTTTTTCCTAGTATCTGACAAATTCTGTATGCAAAAATTTGCAGCATTGGAAGAGTTAGCCGGGAAAGATTTAAAATAGGGCTTCATAAGCATAGATTAAACAGAACTTAGAAATCAATGAATCTACTGAACTCTCTGACACCTGAGAAGCTTCACACAATGTGCTTCCTTCTAATATAATTTATGTTCCTTTAAAAATACTTCTCCTACTGCCTTTCGCAGTCATTTAATTTCCTTCGGTCTTCATTACATTCAGTGAAAATGGAAGAAAGACTGTTTGTTACTGTTTCTTCCTCCTTCTTTGTTCTAATGTTTTACTCATCCATTTTCATCTGGGAACTGAAAGATAAAGAGATTACAAAATGTTAATCTGGGAGTGTTCTCCATCTGACCACTTATTACTCTGAATATTCTTCTTCCTCTGCCTTGTGTTTTAGCTATCAAATTACACTTTTCCTCTTTCAGCTAATGTTTGCAGTTTGTTACTCATATCTACTGGCACTGCTAGGACTCTGGGGTTTATTTTTACAGGTGGAAAGTATAACTTTTGGGATTAACTGCCTTAATCAAAGTACTTGTCCCTTTCTCCCTCTATTACCCCTCTTTCTCACATAATTTTGTTTGATTGGAGAATTGATTTTTAGCCCTACATGTGAGATCTCCCTGCTTTCTGTCTTCCATCTTGACATTTACGCGGATCTTAAACTGCATTTTGGCTTCTACTCAAGCTGTTCCCTGTGATTTCCTTCCTGTCTCTGTTTCTTGCTTTTGTTTTGTATAAGGAAGTCTTCTGTTGGTGTGTGTACAAACACCTCTCTTTCTGTAGTCTTTGCAAATGCCTATTCCCATTTCTTTAGCTGAGATCTCCTGTAGTACGTGCCTACTGATGAGTTCCACCTCACTTTCATCCAACACATTTATTGTTTTATTTTATTACTGTACGCTTGGGTGTAGACATTTTGTAATAAAATCACAGTGCACCATTTCTTAGGCTGTATTATGCTTGGTTTTTGTCTGATTCCCCCTCTGTCACAGTCCATGAGAAACTATCTACCAAAGAAAATCACTGCTGAGTGTGGTTAAAATGCTAGGATCAAGTCTCCTAGTGACAGCTTCAAAACTGGGATCACACTGGGTTCCAACCTATTTTGTTTAAGGAAACAATTCTGCCTTACTTGTTCTTTCCTATGTATGCTGAACCACCAAGCCATGGTAATTTGGATTCCTTCTATAGCATATATTACTTGGTTCCCTTATTTTTCATTGGGGTTTTCTCTATTTACATACAAGTACAATGCACATGTCCAGTGTTTTTTTATTGCTGGGTTGAAAAAAAAGGGAGAAGAGAACATAATCATGTTTCTCTGAATTAGAATAATATCCTCCCCAGCTATCCTGAGTAGGAAATACTTTCCTAGTTCCATATTTCCTATACTTTTTTAACTCCTTCATTTGACTGCGCATTTTTCCATCTATACAGTATTTTTTCCTCCCATTCCCCAGCTCTTAACTTTAACAGATGAATTTTTTTATCCTGTGGTAGTTTTCCACTTCCACGTCAATGACCTGTATCAACTCAGCTTCCCTTAATTTTACACCTCCTTTATACAAAATTCATGTTTTTCAAGCTAAGTTAATTTATCTTCTGATCTGGCTCTATCCTCATGATGATAACACCTGTTTAATGTCCCTTTTTTTAAGGGGGCATCTGGTAGCCTCAAACCCAGCCAAACCTATGTGATGAGAATCTGTGGGGAGAAGCTCCTCCTCCTCATCAGCATAGCACAGTGTAGGTCGTGCCATATACTAGTTGAATTGTAATGGTGTTAAAAAAATAAACTTATTATGGGATGTATCTGAAAATCCAGCTAGCTAGCAGTAGCTGGTGAAATGGGGATTTTACGTCCAGTTTGAGTCTGCTCTTCTGCTAAGGTCTTCATGCTGAAGGCAGTTCAGCTTCACAGAGAAACTGAAACTTAATAAATCTTTGTTTCCTGTCAACAGAGAATGAGTTCTGGTACAAGGTAAGTTCTAGCTAAAAGATTTTCCTTTTGCATCTAAAGTTAGCTCCTGAAAGGAGTTGCCTCTGCAGAATAGTTCTTTGCTGCTTGTTGTTTTCTAAATATGGTGTTCTTACACAACATTAAGTAAGGCTGTCAAATGAGAAATTTTTATATGGGGAAGTACGGATTGATAGCTGTTTATTTTTGTTTCAAGTGGTAGTACAGAACTACCTCTACAGTACATGTACATTCCCAAATACCAGTTTATAAACTGTGCAGAAGTGTTATAATTGTTGCTTAATTTTTCACTGCTCATTAAATCCAAAACATGCGTACACATGCACAAGCATGTTTCCAACACTTCCAAGTAGATTCATGGGGCATATTTGCGTAACAAGGGTAAAACACAGTGTCATAGGCTGAAAAATGTAGATCTTCAGAGGTACAGCAATGATTTATGAATTCTCATTCATGAGAATGTAGGTAGTGCAAAGAATTTGAGTTTTACTCTTACAACAAAAAAATCCTTTTGTGTTCAGTTGTTTGTTTCCGTGCAATAATGCCATACTAGGTATGTCAAACATCTTGTAAAAATACCCCAAAATTTTGACATATGTTTTGCTTTCTCTTTTGTGGTGTGTGTCTGCATGCTTCATTGGTTCTTCAAAGCTGAAAGCGCCAGTTTAATTAAGGCTTGGTTCAAGTCACAGCTGACATTGAAAGACATCCATTTAGACTTGTCCACGGTAATGAAAAAGTCACTACAAGCATTAGCAAAGGGTAGCATCTTTAAATCCTCCTATATTTAAGCTACATAAATGTTTACACTTATTCCTAGTATTTTCAGTAACTCAGAGGTAATAACGCGATTGCTGATTATTAACCAGACAGAGTGAGTTAACAGGTATCTAAGATAAACACATCCAACCCCAACCTTTCTATGATTCCTGAGTGTCATTGCTACTTCTTGGAGTTTCAAACACCAAAGTGTGCTTGCACATGTCATTACTGTTGGTGTGTGGACCACAGTTGCAGTAAGAGTGAAAGGATGGGTGGACAAAGTCGTTCTTTGATTTTTGCACTTGCCTATCTGTTTAGTTGTGGTCTTCCTCTGCTTAGCATTTTTACTTAAATACAAGGAAAAGGATAAAGATGACTGTTCTCTAATGACATTGGGAGGAGTCGAGGAAAATTTTAAATTTTTTTGATAAAGAGAATATTTTAATAATCTTAATTTTTAATTTTAAGAAACTTCAGGTGTTTCATTACGAGATGTTTTTAGTAACAATAAAAGGGAAGTAGCTTTAATGGGAATATTCTGCTGTGAATGTAAAGACAAAATGTTTTCAAGAACTTTCCTTCCAACCACAAACTCTCGTTCAGTCTTTTTCTTGCATCTCTGCATCCAAAGCATGTGACCTCTGTAGCTGAACATGAATGTGCAGCTACATTGCCTTTGAACAATTTGTTTAACTTCAGGCTACAGGGCTCAAAAGCCAGGAGCTGCCAGCTCTGTGTAGCTGGGAACTCTGATTTCAAATTCAAAGGTCCTGTGTGCACACAAACATTCCCCAGTTGAATCTGAGGAAAATACATGAACTAATATAGCTAACATATGAACTAATATAGCTAACTTTGTGCAAGTTTGCTCAGCAGTCTTTGCTGTGTTCAGCTGAGCCTGAGTAGTGGCCTCAAATTTTGGGCTAGCACTGAACGTATTTTGTACCAGAGTAAATTGTCCTGATTCTCAGTGAAAAAAATCAGGGCTCATTTGTTTATCATCAGATTTATTTATACAGAATAAATCTGTATACTCTTTTACATTGCTATAATTTGTTTGGATTTAAATAGTAATATGATTTTCTGGATTTTAAGATAAATTATGTGCTCTGTGATACAATAGATACATTGGAGATCTGTCTTCTTTTCTCCTACCAAGAATTTTCATGTGATTTCATTTATGTTTAGCATTACACTGTATGGACATAAACACAATGTTCCAATTTAGCATAAACAATCGAGGCCTTCACTTATGAAGAACTGTGAGAAAGTCTGACAAGAGAGGTTCAAGGGAAAGTGCATAAAATCAGCCCTGGAATCTCCCAGCATATCTAAACTTGTCAGTAATTAAATTCAGAAACTGCTGGAATCCTTTAGAAGTTGAGTAGCTGGGGGAATATTTAATTTTTCTCCCTTAGTAGATTGATTACTGTGGTGTTTCTGTTACATGTGAAGAAATCAACTCCTATGTAAACCAGCCAAAATGCTCCAGGGTTTCTTTGGAAAGAAACTTTTAGTCTTGTTAATATGTGGTTTAAAAGATAGTGAGAGAGAGACTATTTGATGGCATAATGTTTAGATTTTGGCATTGTAAATGGGAAGTCAGGTATCTGAATTTCTCCTTGCAGGGTGATGACAAGGAAATCTTAGTTGTTAAATACCTTTCACAGTTATGCTCACATGAGGTTGAGCCTGTTTTTCTCATTTCAGCTCAAGAGGCAGGAAAGAGCTAAATGTCACTTAGTAACGAAGACAGAAGGTGAAGAGCAGAAAGTTGCTAATACAGGTGAACTCACATATAAAGGTAACTGGAAAGAAGGCTGTGTTCCTCATCTGGGTTATCAACAGCAGCTTTTCCTGAGACCAGTTCTGGTCTGCAATAATGTTTGAAAGAGAGTAAGATCTTTGTTTTTCCTTTTGTGTAATCTATCATAATTACATACATAAATTTATTTCAGAAAGCTTTTCCTGAAGTCTCATTCTGGTTTTGATAGAATTCAACTGGAATTAATTCTAATGTAAACTACTGGATATTAAAATCAAGCCTATTCTGAACTTTGTCTTTTTCTCTAATTCTCTTTGTAATAGTCACTCTTTTTTTTCTTTCTCGAATACAGAATACATTTTAAAGTCAGTGCAAACTGTCCATGTCTATTTTTAATTTTAACTTTTAAATTTTAGAATATAAGTAGACCTGACTTTACAGAATTAATACTTTAAATTGGCTGTAAAGGAAAAATATTTTTGAACTCTAGATTCACTGACTGAATTCTAGCATCATGTTTTACCAAGGTATGAAAAAACGTTATTGTAAAAGACAATTAAGCAAATGAGCAAGAGAGGTGGGGAAAGTAAGAAATGTGAACTGTCTGATCAGTATTAAAGCACATATACATATAGCTGGTATTTTGCATAAAAGCCGTTGACTCTATTTTGATGTTTTCACTTATTTTATGAGAATTCCAAATTGAAGATGAGAGATTTCGGGAGGATTTATCAGAAGACTTCTACTGTTTCCATCATTAAACTGTAGTGATTCTGAACTGTAAAACTTTAAGAGCTAAAAAGTAAAGTCTTTGTAGTCGTAATTGTTGCCATCTCCCAGAGGTTTGTTGCTAATTTTTCAGTGTTTAATGTTCTACTCTTAAACCTCAGTTCCTGGAATCAGTTGAATAAATGAATTAAGATTCCTATGATAAAACTAAAAAGGAAACCTCAGATTTCCGTAACTATGGAAAGAATCAAACATATGAGCTCCACTGGTATACAAACCAGAGTGAACAATCAAACATTTTGACAACTGTAGTATTTTAAAATTTAATGCAATATATTATTTTAGGGGAATATGTACTTCAGTGAACCAAATAAAAAAGAAAATGTCAATTGAGGCTTTTTTCCCCCTTTCCCTCTTTTTTTCTTGGCTTTTGATGTACTTTTACACTTCTGTTCAGAGCCAGAGCTTTGCAATTTTGCTATTCTACTAGAGCAGCCAGTTTCAGTTATTTCTCGTAGTGATTCTGGAGGAAGGAATGCACAGGAATGGGGAACGTTATTCTAAAAGCACAGCAAAGAAGAAGAGAACAGCCTGTATTTAGCTTTTTTTTCCCCTGTATACTAACTTTGGACACAAGTCTCCTGTGACAAAGGGCTTTATATATTTTAGCTGCCAATTCCAAAAGGAAATGCTGTATTATGCAATCAGTGGAATTTCACAGTAGATATCTCTACATAAATGAAGCTCTTTTGAATTATGACAGTATGCTAGGAGATACTTCTTCTTTTAAAGACAAAAGATGCTGTTGCAGTTTTCCTGACTGTTCAGATCCCTCATTTTTTATTGATGTGTTCTTCAGATCTGGGGTGGATACTAATAAAAGATGTTGATCAAACTTCCACACTGCTGCCCTGTGTTGGGGTGCAGCATGAGCCATGGGCTATGGGCAGGGGAAGGTAGGTGTGTGACTGCACCCAGACAGGGTAGGTACCCACAGACTTCTGGAGCTGGGCCGCCCCTGGCTGAGTGCGGTCCTGCCACGCCCAACAAGCCAGGCCAAGAAGGACTGGGGCTGAGGACAAGGGAGAACTAAGGGCCAGTAATCACCAGGTGAGGTCACTGTGACGAGTCCCAGGGTGCACTGGGCAGGCAGTCTGCTTATCAGAGGCAGGAGCCCTCAGCAGTGGGCTATGTGACTGGGTGCAGGCATGGCTATAATGCAACTGCAACATAGCTCAGGTGGAGGCGAAGGGCGACGCTCACAGCTAAAAGCAGTTCCCAGGGAAGGAGAGGTGGTGTCTGCTGGGGCTTCCTCTAGTTTTCTTCACATCAGCTTTCAAAGTCAGCAGATGTACTCTCTCTAAGCTGGCCTGAGCCCAGGCAGCCAAAGCCCCAGGAGCAGGGCGATGCATTTTAAGCTCTGTCATTGCCTACTTGCATGACGCCATAAAAACAGAGTTCATATCAAAAAAATACCAGTAGCAGGTCAGAATGCAGTTGTCTCTAGCTCTGTTTGCTATATCTACTGATAGATATCTACTGCTAAGAATATAAGGACAGGACAAGCATAAAGTGGTCTTTCTCCAGGGACTTGTTTTATCTTCCTTGACCTCATAGAAAATTCTGGTGTTGCCAGAGTTCATTAATTTTTTTAACCTATTTTATCACAAATTCAGATTTCTGACATCCTTGTCTCAAACCTAGAGTATTTTATATCAAAATCTCTCTACTCTCCTGATGCTCCCCAAAGACATTTTTTTGGCTGGTGCTGGTCTCTGGAGAGTCCTCTCAGATAAAACTGTCTATTACCAACTTCCAGGTTGGCTGACAGAGGCGGTGGGGGAAAAGGGACATTTGCTCCTTGAATATCCTGAAAAAGAAATGAGCTAGATGTGGTTTCTGGACAGATAGTAATTCTTGAGGGGTTTCCCTTTCATGAACTTGACTAATATTCTCTTCAAACAAGGTAAACTCTGGGTCCGCAAATTTTTTTGGTCAAAGAATGACAATAGTTAACAACACCTAAGTGAATATATATATATATATAAGTGAATATTCCAGTGGTTAACAACTACCTTTGTCTTGAAGTCTGCTTCTTCAAGACTTTTCAATGACATTTAGTTCTTAAAAGAAAGAGGAATGGTTGATCTCTATGTGCCTTCTTCCTGCTGCATATGGTTTTAGAGACCTTTATCTTAATTCCCCAGGATTCCCACTGAGCCAGATGAGAATTTTACTCCATTTAGCCATCACCTCTATTGAAGCCCTTTCACATTACTAATTATCTTTTTCATGCATTTATTCCAGTAATTCTGTGTCCTTTTTAAATCAAAGAGACAGAATTACACAGCTTGATATATAGGGAACCCTGATCCCTTACAGTGGAATGTTTTGTTCTCAATTTTATTCTTAATAATCATTAACATTTCATCAGTTGCAAAACCATGATCTTTCTTCTGAATGCTAGCAGTCAGCTCTGAGCCCATGATTCTGTATATCACTTTAGTCTTGTTCTTCCCCTTGTGCACTTCTTTACACTCATCTCTACTGAACTACCTCTGTCTTTTCTTTATAGAGTGTGCAGAGAACCTCTGCATTTTTCACCATCATTCTCTCCTGTTCCTGCTCAGTATCAGTTTGTGTTGTCAGCAGGCATTTTCTACTTGTTGCTCATGTCCTTTCCAGGCTGATTATCACTGTATGGAGTAATGCCAACATAAGATTTTCTTTATGTTAATGATCTTGTTCTTTTCTATTTTTATTCCGCTTTCTGTTTCCTGACTTTTAATGAGGTATTCGCCATGCAATGCCACAACTGATGGGTTTCCTGAAAAGGTACTGAAGGGGTACTTTTAAAATAGCACACTTTTGGAAATACAGGTAGTTTACATCAGCTGGATGTACTTGTTGACCCCATGAATTACTCCCATAAGTTTGCTAGGTGGAACCACGTGAAAACTCTTATTTTTTTTCCAAATATATAATCTTTATCCATGTGTCCGCTAATTCTGTTTTTTATTGTAGTTTCTATTAAATTTCCCAGCATAGATATGGCCAGAGTTAGAAGCCTGTAGTTCCCTTGTGAAATCTCTTAAAAAATTGACTTCCCATTTGCCACCTCTCAGTCCTTAGATGAAAGGACTAATAAAAGAGAGATTGCAAACTAAAACTTTTTCTTTCCAGCTGTTTGCTCATGTTCCTTTATCATTTTGGGGTGAATGTTGTCTTAATCCTGGTCATTCCTTACTGCTTATTTTTTGGTTTATGTCATTTTACCTTCTTTTACTGTCCCTTATTCAAAGTACATCCTGTGAGCTGCTTACAAAAAGCGGTGGTCTCTCCATTTGTTTCCACAATCAGGCATTCTTTTAGTTCTCTTTGAGATTCATTTGGCTAGGTATCTTGTCAGCTGATAAAAACTGTCTACTTTCTAATTAGATCAAGGGAAAAGTCTTTGAAATTTCTCTTCCAGATTATGGTCTGACACAAAATCACAGAATGGCTAATGATGCAATACAAGCTTCTGCTCAATAGTCTAAAGTTTGTGTTTAACCTTTTGTGCAATCCAATCAGGTAATATGAGAGTTCAATAATTTCACTTGTGGCAACCATGCTGGAAGGCAATAAATTTTCATTAATAATAGTATTATCATGCCTGATGCCTAAATACATCAAAAGAAGAGACTGTGTTATTTTGCAGTTGTATCAATAATGGTTGTTCATACAATGCACAAATGTACAGATTAGGAAGTTGTAGAATTGTTGATCAGAAAGGCAACATTCTGACTCTAAAAAGCACTGGGTAAGGTATCAACAACTGGTAGGGAAAACAGGATAATAAATTGGTCATTTCCTTACTATATTTTGCACTAAACCAGTGAGTAGCATTCTGTCCTTTTCTGTCTGGAACATAAAAAAATAAATATCATTATATACCCCCTTGGCTACCTCAGATCCTCCTGTGGTTACAAAAAAGTCTTTTAACAGGATCCACATCAGAATGGAAGTGAAACTAGCTTGTGCCTAAGTGTGCTGCTGAATTGTCAAAATTGCTGTAGTCTAGGGGTACTCAAACATCCCAGTTTGTGTAGCATCACAGAGATGTTGCTATTGCTTGTACAGGCGTGAGTGACAGCAATTTCTGGCTTTATATGTGCACACCAGGAGGAATTTCCAGTTTGCTGACTTTTTTGTTTTGGCATAACACACTCTTAGTGACAGGCATACAGAGCTGGGGATCCTCAATTGCAGGCATTAATTTCTATCTTTTTTTTTCTCATTATTTTTATCTTTTGATATTTTTTATAAAGGCCAAAGGTTTTTAATTTTTGGTATTTTTGGAGACTGTATTCAAATTTGTTGTTTTCTACCCTTTTTATTGACCTGGACTTAATTTACAAAAAGCAAACTCTATCAAAAGGTATGAGCAACAAAAGTCTACAGGGTAAAATAATAATAATCCAGTTGTTAGACTGGGTGGACTGGGGTCTGATTCTTCCTGACACCTTAAGTTTATTAATAGCAAGTGTGTCCCATTAATAGCTGCTGGGTTAGTTAGCTTTGAAGGGTTGCTGATGTCAGATTTTAAAACAGATGCAACAGAAAGAGCAGTGTTTCGTTCTTCACATTCCTTGTCATCATATCCATCTCCAATCTGGAGGGCTAGCAGGGCTAATTATCTTCTGTTTTCATTAGAGCTGGCATGCAGCTGGGAGAGGAATGGAAAGAAATGAACTTTCTGGTTTGCTTTCTTGATTTGTATCTCCTCCCCCTGCAATATTCTCCCCTAATTTTTCCCTGAGACACTGACATTTTCTTGTTGTTTCTAATCTTCATTGAGCTCTCATATAATTCTTGAGATTATCAAATGGTTGGTTATATTCAGTCTTAATTATGCAAATATAGGATTGCATGGAAATGGAATATGACTCTCTGGCACTTGTAGGGCTTTCCTGCAAAAGAGTGTCTGCAAGTTTTGGACTGCTAGTTGAGAGTCTGGGTAGTGAAATACATCATATCCCATTAGTAATTATTGAATTTGCAAAATATATTTTGTAAGTATTATTTATATTGCATTTACAGAAATATTTGCAAAATTAAAATAACTTGGAAGTAAGAAAATTCAGGAACAAGTCTCTATTCAGTCTAGACTTTATTCCTGCACATATATGATAAAATGGGTGTTTCAATTATTAATCACTTGGTTTTTTCCCCCTCTGATTTCTGCCTCAGTGCATGAGATGGTGAGGAAATGACCATATTTTTCTCCTTTATCACTAGCCTTCAGTGTTCAATGCCCTTTGTTTGCTGTACATTCAGAGCCAAGCCTGTTCTGAGTAAATAATTATTAATTTCTGTGTGGGCTCTGCTGCTGATAATAACATTTCTTGTGTACTTCACAAGTGTTATTTAAGTTACTGTCTCATGACCTTTGGGAGGTCGAGGTATGTGACTGCTGCTTCAAAGGTAGAGTATTAGGCAGTTAAGATTATATATCTGTGTATGTATGTACATATATCCAGGCAATCTTCATAGCTGTTCTGAACGCAGCTAGAGCTCATTAGAGAGTTCATGTTGGTTGTGGAGGCAGCTCACTGAGGGTCTGAGGGAGCTGCCATGCTTGCTCACTACCCTGCAGCCTCGGTTTTATGGACCTGTACATCCCTACCCCCATCAGAACCAAGGCTTAGGTGGACAGATGTGAGTAGGTATAAATACCATCCTGAGTGCAAAAACTTAGACTGCTTTATGACAGAAGTTTGCAGTGTGGACTAAGGCACAAGGCTATTGGAGTGGTGGAATATGGAGTTAAAGAGAGAAAATAACAACAACAACAACAAACCACCCAAGGGAAAACACAAAGGAAAAAAATGCAGATGCACAGATGGCCATGCACAGCCAGGCCCTTGGAGCAGTCCCCTGAGAGAGGTCCCCCCTGTGGAGAGTTGGTTGGAAGGATTGGACCTATGATCAGGGAGACCATCTCTAGCTCTTTGATTTTTCTGGTGTTGAAGGAAGTAGGATATCGCACATTCCTGTGCTATATCTGGTCTGCATCAAAGACACCTGACTCTCACCCACACATCTTCCTTTCGAAGGGGCAGTTTTCAGACTCTTGGTATTGTTTTAGCTGGTTTGACAGAGATGCTTAGGTTTGAAAGACTAACATGTTTAGTCATGCTCACACCAACCTTAGATATACAGAGGAAATATTCAGCACTCCTCACAATTGGATTTTGATGGACTCAAGTAGCATTCAAAATAATTTTAGGATACAGTTGCACTAACGGTGCTTTCTAGACTTTTTCTTCCCCTACTCCCCACCCCCAACAAATTCACTCATAGAGAAACATGCTTACCTGGTAAAGCTAGAGCCTCTAGAGAGACAGCACAGATCTTATGCCACTCCTGATAATGGAAAAAGACTGTTTCTTGCTGTTGGTGTGAATAGTCACCAGAGGTGGGAAATCTGCACAATTCGAGGTTACTGAATTACTGGACTTGTCACTCAGGGTTCAGCAGCAGAGTTTCCTCTGGTGGTGCCCAGCTCTGTCTAATTTCTCCTAGCTTCATAATTTCCTTGCCCAAGCCCTTTTGCTCCTTCCCTACTCTGTCTCTGCTTTTCATTCAGGATAATGAGAGGTGCATCCATGCCAATGTTTTCATTTGGATCAGGAAAGAACTTTTCAGGTCACTCTCCCATGCATCTCCTATTGCCATGGTTTCTTTGCGCTACAGATATGTTTGGAGAATACAAATTAGATTTCTTCTGGAGGACAATGAAATGGCACATGTGCTCCAAACACCTACTGTACCAGTGTGCATTCAGTCAACAGGACTAGGCCAGAGATAATACAAAGAATTATCTCCTTCCTATGCAGAAGACCTTCCTTCTTTTTCTGTTCTGCCACACTATTTGCTAGGTCCTCGTCCTGTTCTCCTTATTACAGTATATATTGTAGTTCCTCTCTTCTGGCATTATTATCTTCATGCCTTCCCTCAAATTAGAACTTCCACCATTGTGTTCATATTGATTACAAAGCACAAACCATTGATTCAGTATTAATATATCAGTGGAGTTTGCATCCTGTGAACTTAATACAAAGAAGGACTAGGGTTTGGACTACTGTTAATTGCATATCCAGGCTGACTGAATAAAATAAAATTCAGTAAAACGACTTTTCTAGTAATGTAAACATGGAAATCTGACTATAAATACATATCATTTTGATTTTGATATGTAGTATCTGCAACTGATGATGCAAGAATTTTCTAAATTGTGAAGAAGCTTTTAGAAGGCAGCTGATTGATCCATATGAGTCTGGAGATGTATAGAATTTTTGCTTATGAAATTAATTGAAAAAAACCCCCACTCTTCTGTACCTTGTTCAAATACCTTGCATGCTTTAATTTTCACTTCCTTTCTCAGTTTACATTCTTTTACCCATATTATTTCCTGTTCCTTTTTTTCTCTCTGTCCCTGCAAAGCAGCCTGTTTTTGTGCTGTCCTTGGATACCTTATATGTTCAGACTGATATGTTTTATTATGATATTCTTTTGAGGTTTCATTTGTAACAGAGCACGAATATCAACCTTAAAGCTGTGTCAAGCAAGCAGTCTGGTTTCCCATTACCTGATAGTTAGGCAGTTTTACTTTTCTAAACCACGCCAGCTTAGTGAGTCTTAGGAATCCCTTGTAATGCAGAGAAATATAAGTTCTGAAAGAACACACCCAGGCACATTTGCTCCAATGTGTACTGTAATAATGTATGTGTACCCTGTAGACTGTAGTTTTTAGTGAGAGTTATCTCTTAGCAGAAAGCACCTCGGGTTTATTTAATGGTGAGGTTTGAAAATGACATCGTTTCACTGCAGAAAATATCGGTGTAGTTGTATCTGACTGAGAAATTGAGCCTTTTTCTCTAAAAAACTCTTTTCTCATGTTTATTTCTAGAGATTAATTACTGTTTTAAGAGGAAGGATACCACGTTCAAACTTCAAAAGGGTCAAAAAGAGAAAGTGAAATTCATATAATCTTATCTTTGGACTTTTGGGTTATTTGGGCTTTAGATCCATCTGTAAATAAGTCTGAATGGTTCTATAGTCTCGGGTGAGCATATGAAAGCTTGCATCTCTGTTGTTACGAGGTCAAATTTCTTCTTCTGATTTAAACTATCAATAGAAGTTAAAAAGATGTAGAGATGTTAGTTTTAAAATGTGACCATGAGTAAAGATCAGATTCCCATTTACTGAATGTTGTATTCAGTGATAGCAAAAATTTCAGAAATAATTATATTCTAAACTAGACTTCTTTGATCTACTCAGGTGAAACCTGAGGATTTCAGGTTGCCTTTGTTCAAGGCTTTAGACAAAATCCAGCGTTACAATGCCTTTTTTAACAAGAGTGAAAATTCAATTGAGAGACCTCAAAACAGATTCTTAAGACTGAAATTTATAAATATAATCTAAGACACTACATTTCTGTGGATTCTGTCCCACTCCACAATGTAATGTACCCTCATACAAATTAGATAGTTCCAACAAAATCAATAAAGCTAACCGGATGTCATTATTTATTTCCTATATTCCATTCCTTATATTTGGGTGCATCTCAGCTATATTTGACTAATTTTTTAGCACCAAAGAATGTTGAAGAGGATTTCTTCTGCTTAGACTAAGAAGGAGAGGAAGGAAAGTTCAGTCAGAATTTCAATGACCTCTATTTTCCATTCATAGCTGTGGTTATTCACTGATTCGAAATTTGTTTATTTTGTGTTGAAAGAGAAAACTCAAGTAGAGAGATTAATCTAAATAATAATCTGATCCTGACTCAAGCAGTTTGATTCACTTATAGTATCTCTGTCTATGGATGGCAGTATGAATGACAAAAATATTTTCTCATTTAATTTGCACAAAAATTTCAATTCTCAGACTGTATTTATTTTTCTACTAATATGTATTGAGTAAAAAAAGGTGTTAAATTTGTTTAATAAACTTTTTTTTTAATGTCATAACCAATAAACAAAGGAAGTATTTTAAAATGCTTTTTTTCTTGGTTTCCTCAGCCTTGAGACTCAGTAACTTTGATTATATGATTTCTTCCTACACTACAGCATCATCTTCATTAAAATTGAAGCTCAAGCAGTGCAAAATATTGATTTTTTTTTCTTGTGGGTAGTATACTTCATTTCAATGCAGCTTTAGGGAATTAAATATGGATTTGAAAGAGATGTCCAGCTGCTCATACCCATTTGGCAGAAGCTGTCTGAACTGTGAAAGTGAGGGATAATGCAGACATCTTGAGCTGTTCTAACCTCTTGTTGACTAGACAACTCCATCCATTATAAATCCCCTGGGCCAGATCCTCACTAAGGTAAATTGGCACTGTTTCCTTAGGCTCATTGCATCTGTGCTGATTCACACCAGCTGGGCCTTAGATTATATTCTCATTAAGTGGACAAAAGTAACCAAACATGCCTGCTGGATTCAGAATTGAAATACATTTCTGTAGGTACTGTCTTGCTTTAGCAGCAGCACTAATGTAATGGAGGGCCCTGTCTACCCTCTGTAGACACACTCTCACAGGAGAGAGTGAATTAGGGTAATACACCCACAGCTGTGAACTGTTGTCCATTTGAAGGAGAGGGAACTAGCTGTGCCAAATGAAGCAGAGGAACTATGAGCCGTACCAGCTGATCCTGGACCTGCTGTACAGCAGCCCCAATGCCCACACTCTTCTGCTACACACTCTGTCCTGATAATACCCTGGATGCCTTACAAGCGGACCCAGATTTTTCACAGAGCAGTTCCTTTTTTCCCACACGTCCACTGCAGAAGCTGTGGAAAGGTTTTTGCAAGAGAGAACGGTGCTTTCCAAGGTGTTACACTGCATGTGAAGTTTTTGTGTACCTCTCCCTTGTCTCCCCCAAAACCAACAGAAGTCAGAAGCACTGAACAGAGTGCTATAAATACGGCCTGAGGAGTTCAGCATGTATAACTTGGATAACATTCCCTCTGGAAGGGAGAAAGGGAC
The DNA here is from genome assembly GCF_009829145.1 of Chiroxiphia lanceolata. NCBI lineage: Eukaryota > Metazoa > Chordata > Aves > Passeriformes > Pipridae > Chiroxiphia > Chiroxiphia lanceolata. The sequence goes on from NC_045637.1 coordinate 77,553,790, forward strand.
ATTTTGGATTTGGATACCTATGACAAGCATAATACAGGGCTTTTTCATAAAGGATCTCAGATTTACTGTTCTTCTAGTGGAGTGTGAAATAAATAGGTTGGCTCCTAATCCATATTAAACACTATTAGTTCTAGACACAGTCCTGATACCACCAAGGCAGGCTGTCAACTGGATGCAATCTATCTGGAAGAGTTAGAAAGGTGGCTGCTTCCGCAAAATTTAAATAAGCTCATTGTCTTCAAAAGGACTTGCTCCTTCTGTGTCCTATACATGGCGCATGTGGAGAGGAATGTGCAGTCTTGACTAGGTTAGAGCCCTGACACCCTCTTCAACTAGGAAATCTTGCTTTTTCTGAGCCTGCAAATTTAGGAAAAAAGGTGGAATCAAATGTATTATTTGCTAACACGTTGCATTTAGCTTGGGTAATGACAGCGTATTTGATGTACATATGTGCAAGATCCTATTTAACAATAACCTAAAATGAATGAATGCTTTCTCAAGAAAATGCAAAGAAATGTTTCACAAATTGTACAAAAATCTATTAATTAGGAGTTTAAAAGATTTTCATTGCGGGGAAAAAAAATTACACAGTGTTTATTAATACTGCCTGATTTTACTGGCTGATTGCTCAAACACTACCAGCATGATATGTTTTTATTTGCTGAGTGGCCATTTTGAGCTTCTCTTTGCTGACTGTATTGAGCTTGGTTTCAATCTGTCTTAATCCTGCAATGAACCTTTAATAAAGCTGGATTGACTTTAAATCGGTACTTTGAAACATTAATTAAATAAAACAGGAGAAACTAAAAGGATCAAGTGATCCATTGTGGTGTTGGTGGTTTTTACATCAAAGCTCTCTTCTCCACCCCTCTCAAGAAAAAAGCAAGCCTTTGAAGGCTGCAGCTGTATGACTTCCAAACATGGTTTTTAAAAACTGCCTTAGGTTTTAATTACTTTTGCTGTTTAGCTTGGCATTTCTATATTTTTGAAGAGTGGTTTGGGGGGGACACTTCTTTTACTCTTCCCTTCAAAAGAAGAGGATAAAACAGGCAAAATTGCTGTGAAAAGTTGACAGGACATGGCAAGCCCACGCAGCCCAATCTGTTCTCTCTTCAGGGAGCTCAGTTTCCTGCAAAGGCTGGAAATGACCCTGGAAAGTTCTCTGGTTTTCTGAGCCAAGTTGTAATAGCAAGCATATCCAGTGCGTACCTCTGGCATTTTTTTTCCAAGTGACCCTCCAGCAGTGTCTTTGTTTTCTTTTCTACTACTAGCTAGCAGTGTGTTCTGCAGACAATGCAGCCTGTAGAACAGTACTGCACTCCCTGTTGTTCTGCTCCACTGTGCCTTGAGCTTGCAGAAGAACTCACTGACAGCAGAAGAAATGAGACTTGAAGAGAAATGTTAGCCTCTCTGAGGGCTGATATTATTTACCTGTTATGGTTATACTTTGGGAACTAGTTTCAGGGAACACCTGATCCTTGCTGTCAGGCTGCTATTTCTAAGTGAATGATCTCACCAGTTTTTCCTCAAAACAATTGATCTTTAGTCTTGTATCGTTTATCAATTCCTGCACTCCCTTAATATGTGTCAGTGACTGCAGAGATTGTCCTGTACTAATTTAAAAAAAACCCAGAACAAGTAAATGTGTGAAAAACCTATCAGCTGTGTGAGTGAACCTAATATATCAGTGTCTTAGCCTTGCCTTCAAGTGTCTTTGCATCTACTTGAAATGAAGACTTCAGTATATGTGATAGTATTACTGAAAGGGAAGCAGAAGACGAGGAGGTGGTGTAATTTTCTTCTCCAGCCTCAGTTAGGTTAGTAAGTCCACAGATCTGGTGTTCTAAGGCTGTCACCAGGCAAGGTAAGGTAAAGCTGATACAAAATGTGGTGACTACAGACACAGGTAGGGGGGGCTCCTCTGAGGAACCGAGGTGAGAGATATACAACTTACGCGGTTGTATTGCAACGTTACTGAGCTGTGTAACCTGAAGCCACTGCAGGAGTTCCACTCACCTCTCCTCCATCCTCCCTCCTCCCAGGGACCAGAGGGCCCAGCCTTCAGGAAACCTAGAAGGACAAACCTCTCAAGGGCCTCTAGTGGATTTCCCAGTGTTAATACAATGTCATATACCACTGAAGCTAGAAGCAATCATATCAAAACAAGCACCATTGTAAGTAGGCATGGATGTGGCCTGTGTTGGAACACATGCAAAATAATATTGCTTTTAGCCAACTTTATGCACTGAAGTAATGGCTGAAGAGGAACTGTCAAATGCGTCCATCTGGGATGGTCATTTTATACCAGGGAGAATCTGGGGGTGGACAGGAGGTGAGAAATGCTTTACATAAAGGGCAGACATTGCTGTCACTGGAGTGGATAAGAGTTCTATTGTTTTTTCTATAAGAGTAAATATTCTGTTTTTGTCCTCTATTATATCTCCGGTCTGGAGCTTCCTGGGGAGAGGAAGAGCAGAGGGTAGACAATAAAATATACATTTATTCATTTTCTTGGTGTAAGTGCAATGCTTTTTCCACTGTATTGCTTGCACTGGGCTGAGTAGGAGGACGGAGGTGTCAAAAATAATTATGGAAAAAAGGAAGCAAAAAACTAAAAAAAACCCCTAATGTTGAGAGCAGCTGCAAGCTTAAAAATGTGAGTTCAAAGTGAATTACTTCTTATATAGCAATGTTGTAGCTTCTCTAGTGGGCAAACTGCTCCTCTTGATACAGTCACACAGCATTAGTCATATATGCTCTTGCCAAGCACCAATCTGTTAGGTTTCCTGTTACAGCAGCTAATTGCTTTTGAACTAATGCATACAATAGGTTACTTAGGTTTAATCTCGCTCTCTGCTGCCCCTCTAACATGTTTGAAGTGTCACCAGCATTATGAAAACTTCCTGGAAAGATTTCGACTTAAGTCTTATAAGTCAAAAGGGATGAGAAGAGGATAGGAGTGTAGCAGCAGAGGGGAAGAATGATGCAAAACGGGATAAACCCTCTCCACCACCACTTTCGCAGCAGATCATATAAAATACTGACCCAAAAGGATTTAGCAGATTTATACCCAGGGAGATGTGATTCATTGCCTCATTCAGTTTGCTGTATGGCACGATTTTAACTGATGTAGAAGAGGTTTTTTAAAAAATGCTGTCACAATCCAGAGTCTGTGACAACGAAGTTATCTGTGACCTGATGAAGGAAAAAACGTAAAACCAACCCAACATTCTTTAATTTAAAAAAAAAGTAAAAATCACCTGTCATTTTATTTTGTTTATTTTTTATACTCTGCACTGAAAAACATGGATAGAGTGATTTCAGCAAATTAGACATAAATCTCCTCTTAATTATTATTATAGGAAGGTAGGTGGTGAATGATGGGCAGAGAATATGTGGGAAGTAAAAGTTACTTCAAGAACAAAAGTTAGAGAAAAATTAATGGAAGAAGCAATAAGAACAAAAATGGCAATTAAGTACAGAACATATAGAGATTTCTGTGAGACCTTGTAGTTTTGTTTGGGTGTTTTTTGTTTGAAATTTATGCTTTTACATCTCTTGAGAACTGCTTGATTTAATGATGAATGCACTGTTTTTTATTGGGCATACTCAAAAATCATATTTTTGACACAAGTTTTTGACATCTTATTTTTAGTAATACTTACTTCCAACTTCGTATTTGTGAGTAAAAATCCAACTGGACATTGGAGCTATATACCCTTGTTAGTGCAGATACTCTGAGTTACTCACTCAAATGGATATTTTCTTTCCTGAAAAGTCTTGCAACCTAAGGATGAGCCAATATTGTACTCACTGTAGACAACAAAGAAACTTAAAAGTTAGGTACCTGCTTTCAACGTATTCATGATGCTCAACACAGTTTATGAGTCTCATCTGAGAATAACATTTGAGCTACTCAGTACCATTTGAGATTTATGGTGTGCTACTTCTCTACTTGCAGCTTCTGATTTGAGTACCTTGAAGCTGTCTCTCGAAATGTCTTTCTGGACAGCAGAACTGGGGTATAAACACTTTCTGAGTGAGAACTCATAGTCTCAGTTGCTCAAATTGCCTCTAGGCTCAACAGCAGATGGTTCAGCCACCCATGCGGGTTATTACCAGGTTTCTTTAAAACATAGGCATTTCTAGGACTCAGTGAAATGGCCAAATCTGGAAGAGTGACTTATTCTTTGTGACTTTGCTTGTTCCTAGCAGAGCTATTCATTAGGAACAAACATGCATTGAACAATGCCTTTGCTGGTCCTTAGCACATGGGACATCAGTGTGGGTCATGGTGAAGAAAAACTAGATATAAAGAAGAAATTTTTACAAAGTAGGGTGTGAAAAACTGGAACAGGTTGCCTAGCAAGGTGGTAGATGCTTCATCACTGAAAACACTCATGGATCATGTGGACAGGGCTCGAGCACTTAATCTAGTGGAAGGTGTTCCTGCTCATTGCAGCAGGGTTGGACTAAGTGATCTTTGTAGGTCCCTTCTAATCCAAAGTACTCTATGATTCTGTGGGTACATGGGTACTGTTGAAGCACTTATAATTAATTATAATTTCACTAATCATGATAAAGTCTGTTGCTTCTGCATGCTGAAGGCAGGTTTTCTTAACAGCTGGACTGACAGTGATAGCCCCTTTGTAAGAACCATTATCACTGAAAACACAGCTAAACAAGGTGGAGAAGGTGGTTTAGGGTCTGATCTAAATCTGAGCAGGTGGGAGTTGGAGGCTTTGGACATTCAGTGGCCAAATAAACACTAGACGTAAAGGCTATAGCCTCTATGTTCACTTCCTCTTCATCCATGAACAAGTTATCTTCTTAAAAGTCTGTGTAGTCTGCTTCTAAAGAGGCTTCCTATTTTAAACCATTTCAAATAGGAAATGAAGAAGGCTTTAGGACCTGAATTTTAACATTATAAAGTACTTGAAGAACAAAATGCACCTTAAATTACTACACAATAAATTTGTCCTAGGCTTAAATACTGTCCATGTGAGTAAACAGAGATTTTTTATCCACTCACAATTGTTTGAGTACCATCTTTGCATTAATCCAGTCCCTTATTTTCAATGAGAACGGATATGTGTTTGATAAGAAAAGATAAATTTATGAATGTCAACACCTAGTTTTCCACAAGATCCGTGAAACGGAAGTTGACAAACTAAAATACAATTTATGTCCTCAGCATAGCTTAACAAACTTTGAATCAGGGAATCAGGGAATATTCTGAGTTGGAAGGGATCCACAGGATCATCGAGTCCATCTCTTTAAGGAATGGCCCATATGGGGATCAACCCACATCCTTGATGTTATTAGTACCATGCTAAACTGTTTGTATCATTGACTTGGTAGAAAGTGAAAGAACAGTTTTCTTGTTTCCCTTTTTTTTATTTGAAAAAATTATGTTGTTTAGAACCCAGGTCAGTTTAATATATTTCCAGGAAGTTTAAACAGAAAAAAATAACATCGACCAGTTACTACCATAATTTTCATAACCTCCCAAAATCTGTCATCAAGTTGAGCAGCTCAAGTCATTAGCAAGCTAACACTTTTTCCATACCCCTCCTATCCACTCACCTAGTTAGTGTCTCTGTTCAGTGAGAAGAAATTGTAGTGAAAGAAAGAAGACAAGGAGACTAAAGCTGGCCCAATTATCAGTTACCTGATGGATGTATCTTTTGGATTAGTCCCATGGTGCAAATAGTCACAAGCATTTTTCTCCTCACCGTGTGTTTGAAAACCTCTGTGGCCAAAAATACTTATTACTGATCAACTCTGTGAAAGCCAGACATGCTGTATGGAGAGCTCTGAAAGCAGTCACTGGAGTGCAATAGGCAGGATGGGAGTGCAGAACTGTGCCCAGAGAGATAAGCACAAATATCTTGGGTTCACATCAGGAGCCATCTCTGCAAAATCCTTAAGTCAGTCTGATCTGTGCATCATACAAAACCAGTGGAAAGAAGAAACCAGGTTTGAAAGAAGAAAAAAAAGAGGAAAAAGAAGGGGGAAAAAAAAAACAAAGGGGAAAAAAAGGGTTTTTATTTTCTTTGATTTGGTACCCATGAGCTTGTTCTGTTTCACCCCAGTTCTTCACTCTGTGATCAGGGCCTGAGTATTAAGCTCTTGATCTGAGAATGTCACTATATATGGCTCTAAATTTGACTACAAGCCATCTTGAAGTGAAACTTCCTAATGTTGTCTGGCCACGTGTGGGTGAAACTCAGCAAACAGCTATCTGTGGAAGCTACATTGAACCCAAAGGGTAAAGCTTAATAGTATTCTTCATTTCCCTTGAGACTTTGTAGCAAACCTGACCTGTTTTTTACATTCCTACCTTACTCTGCTTTTATGCCTGGCCTTCTAGATGTTTCTACTCTCTCCATCTCTCATAGTTTCAAAAATTAAAGGCTTATGTTTATCTCCCTAGAAAATGCTCCTGCCTCCTTTGCCTGTTAACTTCAAGAATCTTTGCAATGTTCTGTAAAACAAAAGGCAAGCAAATGAAAATAGTGTGTTTCTTGGTTTTGTTTGTTTGTTCTAAGCAAAAATTTTTCAAATACGTGGCACCAAGTTAGCAGAGTAGCTTTCAAAACCGTAAAAATGCAGGCTCAGAAACACTTGATGGCAAAGAGAACCAGCTGTCTTAAATAATGTAGATTTTTGTACATCTTGAAGCATTTAATGCAAGTGATGAGCTGTCAGAAATATGCCTCAGAAATACTTAGCTTTAGTTAAAATCCTTGCCTTCTAATTCTAGTCCTATTTACTTAACAAGAGTCTCTTTCTTCCCAGCTGCTGTGAATGCTGTGAATGCTGTTACTTACTGTGATGCTCCAGAGTGTGAATATCCATCAATTACGCAGCATTAGTCAGCTCCTGAGTGGGCACACTGAGGATGATGAAAGCAAACAGGGAAGAACTTGAACCACGGTACCTCCATTCCCTGGCGTTACTCTTTACATGAAGCAGGTAAGATGGGGCTATAATTCTGTACTAGGTTAGTGTCCATGGAAGAGGGAATATCAGGCCTTCTCCTGTGCCTCTTTTCCTCATTTCATGTGCAAAATCAAGAACCCTCTCCTGCTGCCTACATTTGTTTACTAACCACTGATTTTTCAAGATCTTTCCAGAATCTGGAATTACCTCTCAACTGTAATCCACTGTCTATCACATTAATAAGTAAGCCTGAAGAAACTAGGGCTTTGATTACCCATGAAGTCTGTGGGTTTTACCTCTCCTCCATGCAATCCTTAAACCTGTGGCTTTTACTTTCTGTAATTTTTTACCTTTTTTTTTCTCCCCTGCAAAATGGACACCCTAATGAACAGTTACATGAGATCACATGTAGGCAAGGGACATGTGAACCAGCTAACCCAAGGCAAATAAAGCTGTCCTGATTTTTGACAGGCAGCAAAGTTATCATGTGACTTGAGTACAGCTTGGGGCTGTCCCAAAGTACCCTTGGATGAGTCAGGCTATGTTTCTTGCTTGATCAAATGTCTTTCTTTCAGCATGCATAATGCTTCTCTCACAGGCTTTCAAATACACAGTTTGCTGCTTCTCAGGAGCTGCCATGGTATCTTTTTTTCTGGTCCAAGTCAACACTGCAGCATTGCCTCTTTGATCACGTAAGCATAGCTTCATCTAAGAATACCAATGACTGTTGGAACAGGACTTCTGCAACTTTCAAGCAGAAAGATTGAACGCAGTAGAGCAGGAGCCAGAACAACACAACTGATGTATTTAGAGGGGTTTTTGGTAGCAGTTTCTTGATCAATTTTTTTTTTCCTGAAAGCACTTGAAAGAGGGAGGCTGCTTTTGACTATACTCAGGCAGTGAGCTGCAAGGTCTGTCCACAGCAGGCCAGTAAGAGGAAGAGGACCATCCCCTTTCACCAGAGAGGAAACTACTGCCAAGGAATAAAAATATTTGCCCAAAGTCACATAAGAGAGAACTTGAGCATTAACCATGAGATTGGTATTTCTCTTAGTATATGTCTTGGGCAGAGCAGAAGCTTGAGATTTTTCCAGGTGACCTAGGGAATTTTCCCGACTATTGCAAGTAAATGCTTGGAGAAGGTCTTAACATGGTAGCAGATCATATCAGGCCCCATTCTGTATCAATGGCTTGATTCTCTAAATTTTTGAAAATAATGATGTTCTGCTTACAAAAAAGACATCCCAAAACCAAAAACCCAGGAACATTGAATCACTGGGGGCCAGAGCAAAGAGCTTGCAGCAGTAGTTCTGAGAGGTCCAAATATCCATTCATTTCAGCAAGATACTCAATTGGCTAGTAATAGTAATGACTTGTTAGCAGTTTCATTCCTATGAAAAGCTGGCTTTACAGATAGCTTTGCTGGAATAACTTTCCCAATAAACCGTACTAATGGAATCACGTTATACTAGCAAAAAAGTGCTAGGGCTAGCATAGTTACAGTTGGTTCAATGTGTGAAATGAGCTATACTGACAAAAGAACTTTGGGACAATATAACTGCTTCTATGGTATCCAGCAGATTTGTGGCAATGGATTAAAACTAGCATGGTTGAAGGGGTATGGCCTACAACTTGATTTGGGTCTATTTCACTGCCCAGCAGCATCTGTCAGGAAGGTGCAGGACACCTGGGTCATCTAGTTTTAGTCTGTTGTCACAGATGTGTCAGAACACAAACCCAGGTCTTAGGCAGCATCACAATAATTTTACAACCTCAGATGCACACCCTTGAATTTAACCAGTATAATTGATACAGCTGAAATATCTTATATGGTTTTATGGAATGGATGTGGCCATAGGTTTTCATAATATACGGGCATATGGACATGTAAGTGACATGTTTGCTTAATGTCAGAAGCGATATTACTTTTTCCTGATAAAGAAACAGCTGAATCAAGAAACCCAGCAGAGCTACTGAATACATTTGAGCTGCACATCCAGGGCTTTATCAACACAGTTGTAATCTGAACATTTGTGTAGTACACTGCATGTAGCATCTCGAGTAAGCAAATAACACAGCCTCTGCCTTACTGTATATGGAAGGACTTGCACCTACATTGTCATTTAAATCCCACTTAGATATTCTGATTATTTACTTGACATTAAATAGATATGCCTGAAATTTGAGTTAAGTGCAGAGGGAAAACTTAGGAGCAAAGCGGTCTATCAAGGGTTAGTGAAAGCAGTTAAACACAGTATTTCTGAATTTGGCTTTTCAAGGTGAATGTTTGGATTTTTACATCTATAGAGCTGACAAAATCTAACCTTCACATGCTCTGTATTGAGTTTGCCCTCCAAGCTGCTTTCTAAAGAAAGCGGAGAAAGGCTTTTGGTGCATACCTGTACTTTATGGCTGAAGTGTTAAAGTTTTTAACCCTAGTTTCCCAGTGTGCCCTTTGCTTGTATGTTATATACCAACCTGAGTCTGTTTTTCCTCCTCTGAATCACAGCATGGATTGAATCTAAATAACCTCTCCTTGCATCCTATTAAGTGTTTCACTCTGCAAGTCCAGAAGTAATGCACAAATACATTATCCTTAGGCTGGAACTGAAGGTCCTCAGTAGGCCTCTGCCTTTTTCCAAGTTTCTGCCTGTGCAGTTCCAGAGGGACTATTTAGAAATAAGGGCCAATACACTCCAATAATGAACAATTCTGTCACTCTGAGTAAAGCCCAAGGCTATATCACCAGGATATCATCCTGTTTTTCCACAGAGTTGTAAACAATAGTCCTGGGCACATGAGTCACCTCATTCAGGGCTTCCACTGTCAAAAGAAGCACTCGTATATTACTCTTAGTTATTCCCCTTAAGAGAGGTGTGTGTAACCTTCCTTCCTTTACGGTAAAATAATAGTTTTCCGTAAGTTGGCTTCCAGCTATACGTTCCATCAGAGCAGCATGTGCACAAAAGGAGACTGTGCTTTATCTGTTAATGTATAGGACTGGGATTTGAGAGCTATAGGTTCCCAACCTGCTTTTTTCACAGGCTTGGTAGGTGACCAACTGTGTAATAGTAAATTGAACTCTCGTGGTTGTTGTCTGAGGAAGCAAAAATACTACAAATGGCCTTATATTTTCTAAAATGTGTCTTTGGACATTGATTATATGTGTTGCAGAGTGTTAAGCTGCTAGCTTTTGTCAAAATTGATAATGGAAAATGAATTATTTGTTCAGGCAGCCTTTGAATTAAAAATAGTTTTGTTTACAAATAGTAAGATTTTAAGGCCACCACTGTATTTTGTACAGGTTTCACTGAACACTGACATTCTGACATTTTATTTAAGGCTTTTTTTTTTTTTTGGTAAAGCAGCAGTCATGCATGAATTACAAAATACTTTCTGAAACTGAAGATACAGGGCTGTAGCGTGCCAATGTTTGAAGTGCATGACTTCCATTAGGAACTTTGTTTTGTGAGGTGAAATCCTAACTGTGTTAAAATCGGGAGGGCTTTTGCCATTTGTTCCAGCAGGCTATTAAATTTTCAGCTGAGAATAGTTTATCAGATTAGGTGCAACCTTCTCAGCTTCTTTGTGGTTTTAGAATTAGTCCAGACAGAGCTAGAGTAGATGGAGCATACATTTTAACTTTGAGTTTGAAAATGCTTGCTAATTCCCCTAGCAGTTGTTGTGCACAACTAGTGTTTGTTCTCATTTTAGGGATAACAAAATTGAATAAAATGACCCACTTGTCCAAAATTGCACAGAAAGAGTCACGAAATTGAGGGACAAAACTCTGACTAGTTGCAAATTCTGTCAACCACAGTTTCTTGACTTGAGACCTGAAAGAAAGGGCTAATACCTTTTAGTGCCAGGCAGGCTGGTATCTGCCTGTAACCCTCAGAGATTTGAATGACACATTGAAGTATGGTGTACATTTCTCTCTAGTGCTGATTTCCTAGTTTGTATACCCCTTTTTGTTCTGCCTTACCTCTATTGTTTCTCTGATGCCTCTACTACTTTTAGAGGTCTTTTATGGATTTAGAGAGAACTGAAAGTCTATAGCAACTTACTTGGTAGTAGGCATAAGTGATAGATTTGAAAAGCAGAATATATACAACTATATACACAACAGTTGTATATATACAACTATAATGTTGTATATATATAAGTAAAAGCTATGAGCAATAGAGGGTTGTTTGGCCTCTGCCCTTGGAATTGGGATGGAGGTAACTGTAAATCAAAACAATAGAAATCAAAGGTTAAACTGTATAGAAAATACATTGTTTCAAATCCACTTTAGCAGAAAGACCAAAAAGCTTTTTTCATCAATTAGACTTTGTTTTTTTAAGCCTCTCTGAAGTATCCATTTACACCCCAGCCTCCTAATGCATAATGCACAAGTCTTAGAAGGTCACAGCTGGGTGGGGAACTGTGTTTTCATATGTTGCTTTGAGAGAGTTTGTAGTTCGTGCTATATCTGACTCTTGTAGGAAGAGTAGGTATTTAGAAAGCCTCCAGAGCCAAGGCTTTGAAGCTCAAAGCACTGCTGAGATCTCCCAGCTTTCAGATAGAAGGATGCCTTGAAAACTGCTGTCTTTGGATTTTTTGTTGGAATGTTACTATGAGGCCATTTGAAACAGCTTTGTGAAAAGCAGAATCTTAAACAAAGCTTCTTCAGTTAGGATCTATTGTCTGCAAGGCTCATCAGTATTGAAACACTTTTTGTTCATTGGTCTGTAAACAAAATCTCCTGCTCATGGTACTGTCTGTGGCTTTAGGAAGTGGTGCCGGAACTGCAGTTCCTGTAAAGAGAGATAGCTTAGTTCTGAGTGTAGCATTAGGAGGTTCATGATGGAAATGTGCTCCTTTCAGTAAGTTTACATTTTTTCCCTCTTGGCAAATTGTAGGTTTCAGAGCCAAAAAGGGAGGAGAGAGAATTGCAAACCTATAACTCAGGGTAATGAAAGCAGATCCATATGGTTAATCTGTCAGCTATTGCTTTCCTCATCCATCTGGCAATAATCAATACGAGGCATAACATAAATAACCCACAGTGTATTTTGTGTGTATGCATGTGTGCATGTGCACATGTGTGTGTTCTGTACTTCCGTTCCATTTTGAAATCACATCTGTACTTCGTTAGGGAGTTGCTTGGATGAGATTGTTACCAGAATTCCACACTTGCAGCATCGCTCAGCTCCATAGTGATAAATATTTAATGTGTTTGGCTGTGACAATGCAGAATAGTAGGCTCTGCCAGAAAAGCCTTCGAATCACTCAAGCCTATAGAGGCCATCACAATTCGGGCGAGCATGCGCCTAGCGCGCTGGGCACACACACACACGCGCACCACACACAAACAAACAGGATCACCCTCTGTCTGTCATTCAGTCACTGGATTTAATGTTTTATTATCGTGGAGAACACTCTTATCCTATTTAAGCCTGTCTAGATGGCTCTAGAATTTCAGACAAATACCAACTGAGAAAATGTAATCAATAGTACTTTGTTTCAGGGAGCTGTTGAATGGGGATGTAGCAGACCAGTTCTGTTTAGCTATTAACTTTTTCCTGTTCATCATGCTGATCACCTTTCCCTCTTCAGTAGCTATTCTTGTTCCCTTACATGCTTTTGCTGCAGGTGACAGAGCTCTCTGGTTAGAAAGGCAATTAAGTAAAGCAATATCCTCTGAACTTAAGATGTGCAGCAACAGGGATCATGGTACATTTAACTTTAATCACTTCGTCAACTTAAGAAAGGACTACTAGAAATGGTAGAGAAGGTGTAATATTCCTTTTGAATCTCTGTCATGGAATTGTTCCAGACATTTGAGTTACCACATGACTGCATCTATAAATAATAAATTTTTGAAGGCAGAATACTAGGAATAGCTGAGTTGTGTGGTGATGAATTTATGGTGAGCTAAGCAAATTGTCTCAGAGAGAACTGAGAACTAAATTAAAATAACCTTTACCTCTCTCCTCCCCTCCCACCTACATGCCATACTCCATGGAAGAATCATTATTCTGACATAGAATGCACATTATGTCAGAGAATAAAGAAAAGTGTGTTGCTGTAAGACAATTGAATACATGTTTGCAAAACATGATCGATTTGAAGGTCAATGGATCCCGCACTCAATTAGGAAACAATCTACCCAGCTTGATTTATCTGTTAATATTTAACAGCTAGTCAATATTTTCTTTATGAAGGAATATTTGTACTTAAAAATGTTGTTCAACTACATTAGTTTCACTTGCAGAAAAAAATATTTAGCAAAAAATCATATGTTCTGATTCTGTGCTGAAATGCTAATTCACTTCATACCATGGTATGAATACTTTACTATGGGTTAAGATGCCTCCAGCTTTATACTATTCTAATTAAAAAAAAAAAACAAAACCCAACATTTTTTTCTAATCAAACTGTTTGCTATATTTTATAATAGAGCAAAAAATGCAATAAACATCAAAATACCAACATTTAGTAGCTAAATTTTCTGCTTCAACAAAATGCTTTTAGCATCCACGTCACAGAAATTCATGAGCAATTATCCATTATTAGTAAGTTTTAAAACTATTTCTATGTCCTGTCCAAGTAAAACCTGTTGATAACAATAAATATATGATTTAGTTATAGAATGGTAAACAGTCAAACCTTGACTACTCTCATCTTTCTAATCCAGATGGGGAAAGGTCTGCTTATGGGGATTACATTATCAAGTAACCAGAAGACTAAGCTTATTTTCCCCATGCTTTTTTTTAAACTAAGAGCAGAATATATCAAGTTGGTACAGCCCTCTCCTGCCTGCCAGCTCCCAGTCATGCTCGCAAACCCCAACAAAAAGACAAACCCCAAACCATACACTATCTTGTTTAGCTCTTTTCAGGCACTGGCTGAATACAAAGGAAACATAAATGTGGGAAAGGCAATGAGCAAAAGACAAACTATGTTGTTGGACATTAAAAGTGATTGTCAGGAATAGTTGCACTTGGCTTTATGATGAACTCTGTGTATTAACTCTCCACAGTGAGCCTGAGGTGTACTTGGTAGAGCACTCTGGTTGTCACTGTTTTCTTCAGTGCAAAGAGGATGGATAAGATACAATAAAGCTGGAACAGGAGAGATGCATTCAATAGATACGGAAGAAAAGACAGTGGTTGTTGAGCTCGAGCATGTAAGTGAGTGTAACATAGATTAAATGCAGTATTGTAATTATTGATTTGTAATCTGAAATGGAAAAGAATACATCTCCTAACTGCTCTTACTTTGATACGTCAGTGACTACAGCAATAATGGATCTCAGTCTTTGTATAAAAGGCTTATTTCTTAAAATAAACAATGAAATGGTGCTCTTCTTCCCCTCCTTCTAGCATACACAGAGAAAATAACACTTAAAAATTCTTCCTATGTTAGTTCATTTTTTTTTTTTTCTGAAGGCATTTATCTTATTACTGGAAAAAAAATCTCAGTCAATAATTCATGGAAAACACCCATAGTTCAAATTCTGACCTTCCATTTTGGTAACAGATCTCCCTCTAACCTCACAGGGCCGAGAAGAATGGTTTTTATCTGGTGCACAGGATAAAAGCCTTCTACCACGGAAAAAACGAACATCAGTATGTATTTTGGTCTGTTATTTGAGTTTTATATCAGAACTGCATATAATCAAATAGTGTTGTCTGTTGTTTAGGGTGGTTTTTTTGAAAGTAAAATTTAATACATGACCAGATGGGTCCTTTTTCTAATTTTTTGTCTACTAAAATGTGTTTAAAGTCGTGCTACTTTGAACTTGGTAGGAAGAATCCTATTAGCCTGCAGTACATGCTAATGTGTAGAGACATCAAGAGTTAATGCACGCTTATATGCCTTATTGATCTGGCACGGTTTGAGAAAGGAATCCCAGTTAACTAGAGCTTAATGAAGTTGTTTCTGTTCATCCCAGAAAGTGGCACATCCTAGAATTTTAAAATTATTTCTGAGCTGCAGAAAAATACAAGGGATTTTTTTTTTTTTAAATTACATGTATATATGTATAATGATTCTTTTCATCAGGAGTGTGATCTGGTTTGGGGGGGTCTCAGCCAGTGGAAAAGAGTGGTCTCACTTCTGGCAGGTGGAACTTTATGCCTGCCTGGCTGTTATAATGTCTGGGTCACAGAGCATTGGAAGGGCAAAATGGAGCTTGTAGACAAGGGTTTTTGTCATTTTAAACACTGTAAGCATTAAATTAGTACTCCTTTGAATATCAATATCATCACACTCTGAGGTACATGTGATGGCACCTAAGATCAAGTATTTTAAATCTGAAAAACTTTTCTAAATGTTGCCTAGTCAACAAGATATACCTTGGGAAGTTTTTTTCTTGCTATTGCAGGTTTCTTGTAAACTTGTGCTCTACCTCATGCATAAAATACATGGAAAACCTCAAACAATACAATCTGCCAGAAAAGGATTTTCAAGGTAGTTTCTATATAACCAAATAGCTATTTGTTACTCAGTATCTAAAATAGTTGCAAAATATTCAGTCACTCCTGTTCATAGCAGAAATAAAGTGATTGTGGAACTGAAAGCCACTAGCCATTAAGTGTGTTAATTATTTTCTGGTTTAAAGTGGTATTCCTTTGCTGATGTCAGAGGACTTCAGTAATTTCTCTCAGCCCTTTAGCTATAAAATATTCACTTTGATGATGTAACATGATGAAGGGATTTTAGAAGTTTATGTCTATGGTGAAATAATTTTAAAAGACAAAGGAATATTCTGCAATATGCAAATATTGCTGTTATTCACCAGCATGTACCTTTATCAGGATAATCATTGCAGGTCATTTTCCTCCTCCTAGAGTAAATATTCCAGACATGGGGTTACTTAAAAAAATGGCAGGTAAGAATTGATGTTAATTCTATTAGTAAACACCTGTACTGTTATACGATTTAAAAACTATGTATATGTATATATAATCCAACCTTTATAAAAAGACATAGACAATTAAAAAAATCAGAGGAAATACAACTGTGGCATGAGATTCTCATGCTACCTGCATATTCTGTAGTGAACTGAATATTTATAAAGGATTATCCATAATTGTTTTCATCGTCCTGGGTCAGTGGAATGCAAGGTATGGCATACAAGGAAGTTCCTTCTACCTGAACACAAGGAAGAACTCTTTACTGTGTGGGAGCATTGGAACAGATCACCCAGAGACATGGAAACTCCCTCACTGCAGATATTCAGAAACTATCTGGACACAATCCTGTGCCATGTGCTCTACAATGACCCTGCTTGAGCAGGGAGGTTGGACCAGGTGACCTGCTGTGGTCCCTTCCAACCTTACCCCTTCTGTGATTCTGTATGGTTACATTCTCTATTGAACAACGAGGGTGGGGTGTGTCAAGTGAAAGGTGAGTTTTGAATTTTGCCTGCCGGTATCCCCTGAAGAGTCAAGATCCTGATATCTGACAGTCTGTCAGTGTCATGTAATGAGACCCTTCACCAACTGATTCACAAGATTGGAGAGTACCTTGACTTCCCTTGTTAGGGGGAACTTGACAGAGCCAAGACTGCTCAGTGGGTCCTACAACTGGTGTTATCCACTGCCAGCAACTGTAAAGACTCACTTTACAGTTTATGAAATAACCTTCTTTATGAATACAAAATTGTGAAGATTAATAAGATTTGAGGGTTGTTGGTGAGTGTCTACTGCAAGAAGATGTCTTCATCTGCTAATGTATATTAAGCAAGCACAAGCGCTGATATGAAGCACCTACTTATACTATGGATAAGCACAAACAAAAGCTCTAGTTCTAAAGCAGCATTTGACATGTGTAGAGTATATTTCTCATGAAAGGATCCGTCTGGGGGGAGAAGACAGACCTCAGCCTGTCAACTGATCCAGCATTTCAGTGGAGGTCTCCACTTTCTCCCTATCCCCAACTTGTTTTTTTATAATTTTCTTTATGTTTGAGTGAGTTGAGTAGCTCTAATAAATACCTTTTATTTTTGATTGGTGTATTTAATGGGAGAGGGGTGGTGATGTGTTGGCACCTGAGGAGGGAGTTCAACATAGTAGCAGAACATCTAGATTCTCCCTTTTGAGACAGGTGCTGTATGATCTCAGTACCACAGTGTTCTCCCATTCTGGGGATTTGAATGGAGGGGGGCCACATAGCTCCACTTCATTCCACACTCCATTCTGTTTCTCTGAGCAGATGTTTATTATTTTACTGGGGAACATGTTGACCCTTCATCTAGGGACTTGCAACTGCTTTTTACCTCAAAATTCTGATCTCCTCTAGGTTTAACTCTATCTGTCATCCCACAGGGTCTCAGGAAACACCTTGCAACAACACTCTGGGTTCCTACAGAGGGAATGGATCTCTGGGCCACTTTACCTCTCATGTGCATATGTGTACTTTTGGCACAATAATTGCACTACCAAATTAATCCATTCATATTTGAGATATGTACAAGGTCTCTTTTCAATGAAAAAAAGAAAAAGAGAATCTGTTAAGATTAATTCCCTTGTAATTCTCGAGCTGCCTGAAGTGCCATCCTGGATAATCTTTGTGCTAAGGGGCTGAAATATGGAATTGTGGTATTACTGGTGATTTTAGTGTGAAGAACTATATCACCACCAGTACCAGTCACACGATGATGTAGGACAGAAAATGGATTCCCTGAGATCAGCTTGCTTTGTCAGACCGGAGACAGAGACCTTTTAAATAGGTGTTACAACAAATAAAATTTCCAAAAGTGGAAACTTTTGAACATGGCTAGAAGTCATACTTTACGCAGCATCGTACTTCATTGTTGTCCTTCCTTTGTTACCTAAAAATATTTAAAAATATTTTTTTTTTCTGAAGTGAAATGACAGAGAATAACTAGATCTCAGGGCATGCAGAATTCTGGGAAGTATATGCATTTAGAGAATATTAATTTTGCCCCTAAGGCAAAGAGGTTCCATCTGCTCAAATCTTGCATTGCTTAGCCTGTGAAAGACTCAACATTAATTTTCAGTGAATTTTTAATCTCCATAGGAATGGTTACTATGCTGACATTGCAAGCCAGTGTCACCATTTAAATTCCAATTATCACTGATTTCTTTATGAACCTGTTTGCTTATGCTTAGTTTCTGACTTTTACTACTAATGTTTTATCTTGAGATATGCTTTAATTAGTTTTAATCAGCCTGGAAATGAACTGTGAGTTTACTGGAGCTCTGCCAACAGGCAGTATGATTTTATGCTGTTTGAGCTATTCAGATGTCTTATGCATTTTGGTTCATAAAGGCTGGAAGATCTAGCTGTATTACAGTCAACAGTAGCAGTGAGAAATTGCTTCATATGTCATGGCTTCTGTGCTGGTTTTGGCTGGGATAGAGTTAATTTTCTTCACAGTAGCTAGTATAGGGTCATTTTAGTATTGTTCTGAAAACAGCATTGAGGATACAGAGATGTTTTTGTTACTGCTGCTAGTGCTTACACAGAGCAAAGGCCTTTTCTGCTCTTCACACCATCACAGTGAGAAGGCTGGGGGTGGGTAAGAATTGGATGGGAGCACAACCAAGAAGCTGACCCTAAATGACCCAAGGGATCTTCCAAACCATATGGCATCATGCTCAGCCTGTAGAGCTGAGGGAAGAAGAAGGAAAGAGAGGACATCTGGAGTGATAGCATTTGTCTTCCTAAGTCACCTTTATGTGATGGAGCCCCGCTTTCCTGGGGATGGTTGAACACCCACCTGCCCATGGAAAGTGGTGAATGAATTCCCAGTTTTGCTTTGCTTAAGCACATCTTCTGCTTTCCTTATTAAACTGCCTTTATCTCAATCCACAGGTTTCCCACTTTTTCTCTTCTGATTCTCTTCCCTATTGCACTGTGGGGAACTGAGTGAGCAGCTGTGTGGAGCTTAGTTGCCAGCTGGGGTTAAACCATGACGACTTCATATGAAGGAAGCCAGGCAACTGAAAACTCTGTCATTTAGTAAACATGAGGAATAGGCATTCAAAGGCTGTTGT